>NC_081288.1:45677347-45863284 GCF_030490865.1 Poecile atricapillus
TCTTAATCACCGCTGCCAGTCTTGTGCCCAGCCTGACCACATGTGTGATAGTACTGCTTTGATTTTGACACTGCACATGTGCGCCAAGGTACACAACATCCCACACTGTGGCACCGTGCCTTCTCATCCTCAGATCGTCATACCTCAGATGTGGTAGGATGCTGACAGTGTTGATATGTTTCTAGAAGATTGCTTTTTCAATGCTGAGGTCAGTACTGTCCAGGGAGAACTGTACACTAAACTATTTGTCTTGTGGCAGTGCTAAAGCATTGCACCCTTATATCCTATTTATTTCCTCTCCACAAGCTGAACAATAGAGAACACAACTGCAAGGAGAGTCCCTGAACCAGAAGTTCGTCTTTGGAGATTACAGAACACTACCAGGAAAGTATTTGAAGAATCAACATATGCAGCTCTCTGTCCAGCTAAATATTTTCTTTGATAGACTGAAGAGAGGTTAGTGAAAGGGAGAAATTACTAAGAGGAGATGACTAAGTTTCAAACTGGGAGGGAAAACAACAAAGGAAAAAATTCACAACTGACAACATCAAGGAAATATACACTGAGGGTTAGCTTACCTTAGCAGAAAACCCACTTGATAAAGTTACTTAGGGTCAAAAGAAGTGTCATGACCATTAGGAAATTGACAAACCTCCATTTCCCAGTGTTCACTGGAAGCTAAGGGGGTATTTGGAGGGTGACATCTCCATTTCAGAGACTTCCCAGACCGTTTTGCCTGAATATCAGAGATGTATAAGGGCCCACAGAAACTTTTGCTTGTATAAGGTTCCCCAAAAGGATTCATACCAGAATCCCTTGAAGTTTCTCCTGATTCCATATTAACAAGATCAAAGCAAAGAGTGTGTTGCAGACCATTGTTTGCCAATCTGGCCAGCTGGTGCACAGGACTGGTGTTGGTTCCAATTTCTGCTGGGATGTAGCTGGCACCCAGCCCATTCAGATCTGCAGGCTGTATGCTGCTGTTGGATGCAGACTGCTCTTTGATGCTCCAGCTCAGAAAGTCAAGACTTTATTGGCAAACATAGCTATTGCAAGTAACCACTTGAACAGCTGTGGAAGTGGTGCAATGTGTGTTTGGCCAACTTCTTACCAGGATAGCACTTGCCTATTTTGTTGCATATAATAATTGGGAAAGCAAGAGGCAGAAGACAGCAGAAGGGGAGAGCAACTCTAGATGACACTACAGTGTGCTATGACTCACTGGTTTCCCAATGAAGGCAGGGGGATAGCTTTGTGCAAAATTTCAAGTGCTACTTGCTGCACTGTGACACTGGGTATTCATTTTGTGAGAGCTGGAAACTTCATCCTCCTGACCTTGCTACCAGCTTTTTGTAGCCTACTTCATTCCTCTCCTTTAATATGTGACTTTCAAATGGGATACAGTGCTTCATCTCAGTCCTCACCAGAACGTTATTTCTTTCTCTCACATGGAAAACTCCATTGATGTAACCCCAAATGCTTCCTATGTTGTTTTTGTTGACACATACTTCTTTAGTATATGATGAACTACTAGGTCTTTCTTCCATGTGGTCCCCATTTTGTATCTGCACATGATACTTCACTTATGTGTATCACTTCCCTGTTGCTTTACTAAATCTTGTAAGATGTAATCCTGTTAATAAATCCTTAGTAGTACTTGTTGCATCAGCAGGAAACAAGGTAAACTATTACAGGGGTATAATGAAATTTAAAACTACAATTCATATTTGTGATAAATTTTGCTTACTATTGTTACAATTATATTTAAGGTACTGCCATGGGTTGATGCTGGCCAGATGCCAGGCACTCACCAAAGCTACTCACTCACTCCCCTAGCTGGACAGAGGAGAAGAAATATAACAAAGAGTTCATGGGTTGAGATAAGGACCGGGAAAAATCACTCATCAAATACCATCATGGGCAAAACAGGCTCAACTTAGAGCTATGAAGTGAAATTATTACTAACAAAATCAGAGCAGGATAATGAGAAGTAAAATATGCCCTGAAAAATGCTTTCCCCCCACCCCTCCCTCCTTGGAGCTCTGCCTCCTACTCCAGTGGCTCAAGGAAGCAGGGAATGGGAGTTATGGTCAGCCACCACCTGAGGCTTCTCCCACTGCTCAGGGAGAGGAGTCATTCCCTGGCTGCCCCATGGGGCTCCTCCCATGGGAGACAATTCTCCATGAACTCCTCTAATGTGAGTCCAACTCACAAGCAACAGCTCCCTGCAAATTGCAGCAACATGAGTCCATCCTATGGGCAACAGTCCTCCCAAAACCGCTGCAGTGTGGGTCACTCTTCCATGGGGTGCAGTCCTTAAGGACAGGCTGCTCCAGCATGGAAGCAGGGCTCCTCTCTCCACGGGCCTCCCACAGGATCACTGACTCCTTTTGGGTATCTACCTGCTCTGGTGTGGGGCTCCTTCACAGGCTGCAGGTGGATCTCTGCATCCCCATGGACCTCCGTGGGCTGTAGTGGCACAGCTGCTTCACCATGGACTGTACCATGGGCTGCAGGGGAATCTCAGCTCCAGCACCTGGAGCACCTCCTGCCTCTCCTTCTTCACTGACCTTGATGTCTGCAGAGTTGTTCTTCTCACATATTATCACTCTGTTCTTCTCTGGCTGAAATAAAACTATGCATAAATTTTTATCTTTCCTCTTAATATATTAGCACAGAAGCATTATCAGCATTTCTGATTGGCCTAGCCTTGGCCAGTGGCATGTCCATTTTTTGAGCCACCAGGGTCTGGTTCTGCTGAACATAGAAGCTTTTAGAAGCTTCTCAAAGCAGCCACCCCTGTAGTTTCCCCACTACCAAAACCAGGCCACACAAAACCATTATAGATCCTTATTATAGAAAGAGATTTGAGAAATATGCTCCCATATTATTCTATTTAGCTTAATGTGTATGTTTGAAAGCAGACATTTAGAATCATCTGAAAAAACAGGGTCTAAACTAAACTAGTTATAAGGCCCTTTTTAGGCAGAAGGAGAAAATCTCCAGAGACTGATCCACTCTAAATTCCTTGATTGTCTATTTTAGAAAGGTAGTAATCACTTCCTGGATTTGTCTTTTTCCAGTGACTACAGAAGAAGCCAATACAAATGCTTTAGAAGAGATACCAACTTCCAAATTGCTAAAATTAAATGAGTCCCAGCTGCAGCTTGTTCTCCTCTAGAACAGACAATCAGACGTAAATTCTTCAAAGATTTAGGGCCTAACTCTCATTGATTTCTCACTGTGAGATTCTTTAAGCAGTTGACTTCAAGTAGAGTTACACACCTAAAGGTAGTGAGTGAAAACATAAGGGCTGCAAAATACTGATAAAAATCTTACAAATCAGCCTATGACTATGTAAGCAAATACAGCATTCAAGCCCTTTTTCCTGCGGCAAAAATTTCCATCCCCGCTGCAGAAAGGAACTTATTGAACTTCAGGTGCCATAATCCACCCAGTCCAAGAAAGGGGAGCAGGGAAAAGCCAAAGACATTACTGTCTGAAAGAGACAGTGCTAGGCTCAACAGAGCACTCTTTCAGATTCCCTTTTGGACCACTTCTTGATCTTTCTTACCACAAAATGTTTACTTATTTTAAAAGATTATTTAAAAACCCTCAACAAACTAAAACAACAGGTAGAACAGACCTGGCAGCTGTTTTATTACAGTAGCACCAGCCTGAAATTACATCTACTTATTTTTATTCAAATTGACAACATTTCAACTTGAGTGTTCCTTAATGACATAAAACTAAGTCTTATTTTTACCTCTTTGAAGTTACACCATTGTAGCTGTTGATTGTTTAATTGTCCTTCCAATCAAGCACTCAACTTCCTACTTAGCCTCACACAGGACATGACTTGAAGACATTAACAATCGTCACTAATGTGGATTGCCTTAGGATGTTTCAAGTTTATTTGTAATGGAGGAAAACACTCACTGTTTGGATGAATTCTGTAAAAGCTGAACTTTTTCTGCCCTAGGCAAAGTTTTCAGAAAGAGTTCATATGGTTTTTCTGGTTGTAATCGGTGCATTCAAATTATGCACAATTTGGTTTTCATGGTTTCACTGTTGGATCACATAAAGTCAATTATAATTACTACCAAAAATAAATTTCTGTATGCACCTTGGAATATTCACTATAGAGTTATGACATACTAGAGGGAGATTCACAATTACTAGGAAATTATTTAAGAATATTTTATTATTTTTCTTAAATGGAAATGAAATTGTATTCATTTCAAACCCTGGTTAATCACAGGGTTTGAAACAAATCATCATGAAGTCTTAGTCTTACAATAATCTAGAAGTAGTATCAATTGCAATACCAAATGGGCAGAAGCAAAGGAAGAAAGAAAAGCTCTTCATTTAGAGTAATTGTCATAAAAAATATTCCATTATATTGGATGTAATTATTGTTTACACATAATAAGGAGGTTTTGTGGCACTCTTTAGTAACTTCCAGACCGGCGTCTGAGGCAAAACTTGCTCCTGCCTATTGCAACGTATTTTACATAGGCAAGCACAAAAAGCACGTCCTGCTCCACTTCTGTTTTATAAGCAGGATGGGTCTCACTGGTTCATCTCATCCTTCAGCTGTGGTTTTAGAAAAAAAAAAAATTTGTTAGCCTTAAGATTATTCTTTTTAGTGGACTAAATTGGTAAATCTCTAACAGGCAGTAATGATCTTGAGAGCATGAACTCTTCATTTCCTTCTCTCAGATAGCCCTAAACATCTTCTTCGACAATAAATAAAACTGAACTGTGAAAGTTTAGGAATAAATAGACAGGACATTAATTCTGCCAATGCTCCTACAGGGTCATTTACTGACAGGAAAGTAAATAGATGGGCCATTGGTTTTTATCTCACTCTATCAGAAGTGAGATGGGTCAGAGTCTAAGCAATGTTATTCTGCTTTGCTTCTGCTTTTTGCTGCTGAACCCTATCCAAATAATTTCATTTACCCATGAAAAGTAGAAAATCTGAAATGAATACTAGACACAGATTTGGATTACAAGGTGATCCAGGAGTACACGGCAAGACTTTAAATTCCTGAGGTGGCCATGGTGGACAAAATCACTTAGTATTTAGTAGATGTAACTGTTTAGTCATTTTGACTTTCTGATGTTAATCCTGCAGATCTAACTACACATAACTATATACAACTATATGTAATTGTCTGATGTAATTACTTGAGATCCTTTTGCAAAATGAATAAAAAAACTGTAATTAGATTAAATGAACACTAATGTTATAAAAGATGTTCCAATTTGAATTCAGAACAGAAAAAGTATAGTACCTTAATTAAGTTTTGCCTAATTTAGCAATAGGCAAATTATTGTTAATAATCTGCTAAACCCAGTCTGATTTAGGTTTGACCTTTTCTGGAAGTAGATTTCAGTGCATTAATGATATGCAAAAAAATCTTACTTAGCTTCTGGGTGTGTCTTTTCCTTGAAGTGAATACATATTTTAAACAACATATGTTTGGACTTGAATCTGTAAACCTGTGTTTATCTGATTTAAAATAATCAGAGACTGAAAATGATACCATTAGAATCAAGCCATAACATCCAAAACAGTGGGCTATATCTTACTACACAATCTCCTGTCCTCCACTCCCAACTCATCCACAGGATTATGCCTGGTAGTGTTGTGGAGGAAACTAATCTTGTTAGCCAAAGAGAGAGCTTGAGGGTCTAGTTTTACAAGAATTTTTCTCTGCAGCCATCCTTCCCCCTCCTCAACATCATTCCCTCAGGCTGACCTGTATTCAGGCTGTCATGGAAAGGACCTGCCTTTGCATAACGATGAGTAAAGTCTCTTTCTCGTGTACCTACATGGAAAACTGGATAAGGAAATTGTTCCAACTTAGAATTAAAGTGTCTGTGTGTGTGTGTGTGTGTGTGTGTGTGTGTGTGTGCGTGTCTGGTGTTACTATTTTTAAGGCATTTCAGTCAAATCAGTCCCCTAATCCTGGTGAATCTGCAGCTGCACTAATGCTGATGCCAAGAAATGGTCACCAGAAGTTCCTTGATACATGTGGAGATAACAGGGTAAATGAATGGGAGACCTCTTATTTTGATACAAGCTTACTTTAAAGCTTTAATATATATAGTCCAGCCAGACTTGTGAAGGTGAGACTTGTATTTGCTTATGTACAGTTACAGTGCACGCCCAACCTAAAACCAATGGTGAAGAGACTCCTGGAACTGAGGGCTGCCAGAGCTTGCTATGTTCATATGAGGTGCAGAATCAGCCATTAAGACTTCTGAAGAGACCAAATCTCCCTGTGGGAAAAAAGATTTTCTATCAAGGACTCTGAAGTGCACATATAAGGATATAGAAGCATTGTAGGATTCATGATATTGATTATTTTGAGAAAAGAAGCTGCAAAGACAAATGAACTAATTTTCTGAATTAATTTACCTTGCTTAACTTAAAACAGCTTCATATATTACCAGCAATAAATATGCATTAGGTTTTTCTAAGGACACAGTATTCCCTGACTGCATGAGTGGTTTTCAAAATTACAAAACCAGAAGTTCCTGCCCTTTTCATCTCTTTTTTTTTCTGCTTTTGTTTCTCAGATTCTCTCTTGTTCCATAGTTCACATGTGCACTGCATATATTATTGACTGCTATGATAAATTAAGTTCAAAATGCTTTATTTCTAATTTTTCTTTCCCTTGAATGTTAAAAATGACAGCTTAATGACTCTCTTGCCACCTACTAGTGAATCACCACCCTTACCAACACTCAAGATAAGAAAAGCTCACTTTTCCCAGAAAAGTGAGGCCCTTTGCTGTGCACTCCGGAAACTATAATAAAAAGCTTAGTTACTTTAAATCTATTTTAATTTTTGTAGATCATTCAATAATTACCCGAAGCAACATAAAGATCCTTCTCTTGAATTTTTCATTACTTTGCAAAATTAGCAAGTATAAACCTTACACTTATATATACCTTACTTATATATATACATATATAATCTATGTATACACACAACATGTTCAAGTGTCTCTGTATCTTGTTCCAGTTTCACTTGTTCCAGTGTGAAACAACTGGACAGCTATCACAAATGCTGGAACTTGAGAAAAGAAGCTTTCCCACTGACCTCCATGGAAACAGGTACAGACTAATGATGGATAGCTTCAAAAATCCAAATTTGGCACTTTCCTGCTGTCTGTTTAGAACAGCTCAGTGTTTCACAACTTTTGTTGATCTAATGTCACCTTAATGTTTTCCAAAGGAAGACTGGAAAGAAAGTGCAATACTAACATGCCAGTGGTACCAGGACAGTTTTCATTCACTTTAAATAATAATAACTTGCAAAGACATAGTAAGTAATTTCTATCCTGTATTTTGTTCCTTTACTTGCTTGCTTGCTTTTATATGTAGAAACAAGCGTGTTCCTGCAGCATTTGCCTGTTTCCCCATGGTAATTTCCTTAAGAAACACCAGTGGTCAATGGGGCACAAGCTGACAAAACACTGCACAGCTCTGCACACCCTATGCATCTGAAACAGTCATGTTGACAATGGCACATGAATGTTTGTACTTACTTAGGACTTGCCAGTCATGCAAACTCATGACCCCTAGCTAAAATGTAGTTTTGTTTCTTTAACAAAAATCCCCGTATCATGAGATATACATGGAAACAATAAAAAAAGGGATAAGGTTTCAGCCTTACAAACCTTGATTCTGGAGCTGTCAAACTTATTGATGCTTATTGATAAGGTTCACTGTGTCTTAAGATGTCTGCCGTCTTTCAGGTGCACATATAAAGGTGGGAGGGAAAGCAGTGTTTGTGAGTAATTTGATGACTGCTGCTGCAGAGTATGGAGGCGCAAAGCCTTCAGTAATTGAATCCGTTGCAGAGTGCAGGCTTACATATGGAACTTGAACAATAGGTATTTTCTTAAATTACATCAATTACCTCAGAGATGTGGAATCTGTACGTCCTGCCCACTTCCCTGAACCTTTGGAGCCGGAATCCTGTGGGGAACGTAATGGGCTTAATTACGGTGTCTGGACTAGCCATGTTGGACCCGGAAGGCAGGAGTTAACCTCACCTCACCTTTTACATGCCAGTGACCCCAGGCATGGGACGCCGTTGGGGCCTCTGGAGCAGCTTCTGGATTACCACAACACACGCTACCTGGTGTGATGGCCAAGGGAAACCCCACGCGAGCACGGCCATGGCGCCCGTGCCTTCTCACCTCGGCCCGGGCGAGGTGGGTGACGCACAGGGTACATAGGTCCCACTGCTCGCTCCCGGCCGCCCATGCAGAAGCCGAGGACGGCAGCAAAAACTCCACAGCAGCGCCCGCCGTGCTGCGAGGCCGGCCATGTGCTGCGGCCCGGGGCTGGGGCCCGGGGGTGCCACCGGCAAGGCCTGACACCAGTGGGGCACGATGGCGGCCCACCCGCGCCCCGGGCCACCATCCTGCACCCCAGCCCCACGGGGCCCGGCCGCGGCTGTCACATGGCACGGGGAGGGGGCTGCAGCGGGGCGGGCCGTGCTCGGGGCTCCCCCGGCCGCGCGGAGGCGGGCTGAGGTGGCGGAAAGTTTGCGGAGTGGCTGGCGGCGGTGGCGGCGCTGCGGTCCCCTCCCGCTTTCTTGTCTTTACTTTTTTCTACACCCCCGTCTCCCATCGCCTTCCCCCCTCAGAGGCCGCTCCGGGGCATGAGCGGCAGCCGCCACCCGCGCTGAGAAGCAGGAGGTCGTGCCGCGCTCGGCTCTGTCAGTGGGGGAAACGCCAGCGACGGCAGCGCGGGCAGCGGCTCCGAGCCCGCCATGCTCCGCCGGCCCCGCACGGCGCCCGCCGTCCTCCCGGCGCTGCTCCTGCTGCCGCTGCTCCTGGGCGGCCGCCCCGCCGCCGCCCGCTGCCCCGCGCCCTGCCGCTGCGCTGGGCACCTCGTCGCCTGCAGCCGCCTGGAGTTGAGCCGGCTGCCCGAGAGGCTGCCGCGGGGAGCGGTGCAGCTGTGAGTATCGGGGTGGCGGGCTGGGGGTACCGACCGGCCCGCGTCCGTCCGCCTGCCCGCCATCTTCTGCCCCCGGGGCCGCGGACGGGCGGGCTTTGAGGGAAGCTCGGGTGTGGTGGCGGCAGCGAGGTGCGGGAGAGGGCAGCGCCGGCCCGCGGCCGAGCTGTCAGCGGGCGCGGAGAGGGCGCCGATGGCCGCAGCGGGACAGCGTCCCCTGGGGCAGGCTGCGGCCCCGGACGGTGATGGCGATAAGCGCCCGGCAGTTCGGGCTCGGGAATGCTGCTCATTGTCGGAGAGGGCGAGGAAAAGTTCTGTTGACTTTCTTGGGCAACGTACAGTAATCATCACGTTAACTCTGATGGGGAAACTCCTATCGGTTTTCTTCGCGCAGCTCTTCGTCCCTGGGTGGTTTTGGCGCTGGTGCGGGCCCGCTCGGTCCCTTACCGCGCAGTGGCCGAGCGCCGGGCAGCGCGAACTCAAGTGCCAGCTGAGGAAAAGTTACTTTCAGTGACAAACTTTTACGGAAAAAGTACAAATTCAGCCAGCTTTCTAAAAGCTTAAAAAATGGCCGAGGAACTTCTCACATTTGTTTTTAATCGCTTGTCACTGAAAGATCTTCTATATTAGTTGTATTAATTTTCTGTTACGTTTTCAAAGCAGATCGAGATAAGGGCTTTAAAGTAAACAGGAAGACTTTCAATTAGTTGTGGCTAATTCTGTTCAATTGCCTCGTCTGGAGGTCATGCTGCTTTACTCATGAAATGTGGATGGCTGTATTGACACCATATGGAACTGAACACAGGCACGGCTCTGGGAGTTGACTATTTCCAGGACTGGTATAGGAGAGTGTGAGGGGAAAGAGACTTAATTTTTTTTTTTCTTTTTTTTTTTCTTACGTGATTGAAACATACGGATCTACTACTGGATCTGCTTTATATTCAGCAAATGGTTTTGCTTTCTATTATATTTCACCCCTCTTATTCTTTTGAACTGTTTCAGGATGCCCACTTGAGTTTTCTGAAAAATCTAAGGATTTTTTTTATATAAAGTAAGCTTTATAGTTTAGTTTCTTAGCATACATCAATGCTGTTAAAATTCAGATGCGGTAAATAAAAAGAGGAAAAATCACAGAACTTTAAGTTTTTTTAGACTTGTTTTTAAAAGCATTTTTTGTTAGCAGTAATCCAAATTTGTCTTTTCCACTTATGTTCCCGAGAGACAATAAAACACATTGCAGGGCTTTGTTAGCACAAGGGACATTTTTCTAATTAGAATTCCCTTGGTAGTGTAAATTGCCCTTATGTAAGTTCACATTCCTTTAAAAGTGTGAGAAAATAAGTTCCGCTTGTATAAATAAGCTTTGGTCTGTTGTAAGAAACCCTGCTGTGATTACTCATTGGACAGCTGTGTCACTTGCTTTTAAACTCACAGAAGTACGTCTTTGTAGGTGTCACCAAACCATGTGGTCTGGCCGCTTTTGTGTAAATATTTCTTTTGTTTGTGACAAATGCCTTAGAAGTACCCAGCTCTTTCTTCCTTCCCCTCTTAATAAGACCATGGGAGAGTGTGGGGTTGTCTGTTACCTCCAGCTACCCCCGTTGCTTGCACCTGGGATTGTGCAATCTGATAATTAATGTGTTCAGCTTTACATATGCAAAAAAAGGTTTGACTAGTCTGGATTATTGTTGCAACAAACTGCACATTACAAATTGTAAAAGACTGTTTATGAATTTTATTGCTATATGTCTACTATGTTTTCTATGAGACTCTATAGTGGGTATAGCCAAAGGCTAGTAGTTTAATTGCAGACTTCTATTCCTCTTGAGAAAACAACAGCTTTTTTACCACATTCTCAGTGTAGCAGGCGAGACCCCCAAGCAGGAGAGTGAAAGCTCTTCTGCCTGAGAAGGTCTAGGCCCATGTTAGGCGTTACACCTTCCTTTGCCCATCTGTACTTGCCCATATGGAGAGCAGGTTTTTGAAGCTCTTGCTGCATTCTTTCATGCCTTTTTTTGTTCAAAATCCCTGCTGAAACAAAATGAGAGTGACCTCAGAATGGACAATGAGGGGAAAAAAATGAGTCCGAGTTATGTCCCCTTCTTGATGGCAGGTGTGAGTCTACTGCTTTGTATGGAAGTGGCTTCATAAGGTGGAGTGTAAACAGACTGTAATTGCCAACTTCACTGTGATTTTATCCACAAATACCTTCTTCTATGACCTTGCCTTCATGAGAGGTAACAGTCAGCTGAAAATTGATTAACATTTATAATGGCTTTGTGTACAGATAGTTTTGAAGTTGGATTTCCATTTAATTCCAGAATGTGTATCCTGATATTGCAGGAATGTGGTGTTAGAGGAGGAGGAGGAGGAGGAAGACTGTTGAGCATTGGCCAGCATCCTCCATGTGTGCAAACTCCCACTGGCACTGCAGTACCCTTTGCCAGGTTTACTCAGGAATGCTAGAACTGTCGGTGGGTCAGGAGGGAAAGTCTGAAAAATGCTTTTCACTTGTGTTTGTATTACATCTTTAGTATTTACATTTTATAAATCCTCTAGTTCTCTACCAGAATTGCCAGAAAAAAAAAAGCTGTGTGGTTTTCACAGCTGTTTTTCAATATTTTCCAGACTAAAGCTTGAACATAGCAAGCTGATTTATGAGTCACTTTGGATCAGTGTCTTAAAACAGCTACAGCCTGGCTTTTTGTTTTTCAGCTCTGCTGATTTCTGCTGAATTAGCAGCTCTATAGGCCCCAGTGGGACTGATTAAGGAACTGTTGCTGGATTTGCATTTTAAAATTTGACTTGGGGCTCAGGTTTCTGAGTTCTCTAAGGAAGAAGATGATAATTGTGACTAAGTGTTGTAAATTAAATTAGAGTCTAAAAGTTATATCTGTAAAATGTGTGAAGGAGCACTTGCCTTCTACCTCTACGCATTAGGCTTCCTTTCAGTTTTTAATTAAACAAACATTGATGTTCAGAGTTACGTTTCAGCTAATTCTGAGACTTGTGAGTTTCAAAAGATGGTCATTCAAACATAATGGAACATAGAAAATAGTTTCTTTCATAGAACAGGTTCTTAGAGGGTAAAAACTGTGGCATGCTTTCTCAAGTGGAGGCAATTCTACTTAAATGTCCAATCACTTCTATTAGAAATGTGAAGATCAGGTATATATGCTTACTGTTGATATAAATAATTTCTTAATAGGTGTCTGGTTTCTGACTTTTCAGTGTGTGTTCTGTTCTATCTTCTATGACTTCTGAAATTCTAGTAGCAAAAGTAATCACAGAGGGAATTTTCTCCCCCCTTGTAATTTGGTTTTAACATACAAGGAAAATTCAGAAATGGAAAACACTTAGTAATAATGTTTGAACAATGTCAGTTCCATTTCTGCGAAGGAAAAATAGAATTTAATTTTCCAACTTTTTTTTCTTACTTGTTTTAAGGTATGTTAAGAAATGCGTTGAGTTGAAACTTACAGCTTTGCAACTGGGATGATAGATTTTTGTATTTAAGAAAAAGTGCCAAATCAGTGCTTTTAAGTTTAAGAAACTTCGACAGGCATAAGCTTCACTTAGATTATTAGTAAAAGGCAAATATTTTTACTCTTGGTTCACTTCCAACCACTCTAATTGAACTTAAAATGTAACTTGCAAGGCTTTTTTTCTTGAGTTTTCATGAAGTTTCCTGTGCCAGTAGTACTGAAGTAATGTTTAATAGAATATTTATAATACATATTTTATGCAACTATTGGTAGACAAGTATATATACTGTATGAAACAAGCAATTCAGTATTGTCTGGAGGGTTGGGCATTTTTTGTTGGTTTTTTGCTTTGGGTTTTTTTTTCTATCTTGTATTTGACAACCTGCTGTAAGTAAACCAGGTGTAAGAAATTTCTATGTATGTATTTTTTAAAGTAGGTGCTACTTGGAAAACGTGAATGTATCTTCAGTGTTAAAAAACAAACACAAAAAAAAGTAGTTTAAAACCTAGTGTTAGTTACGCTCACGGTTGCCTTGATAGACTCCAGATGGATGTGAGCTTGAGCTATGAGTGAAAGTGTCTGGCTCCAGTGTGGTGATCATGCACAGCAGTGGTTGTAATTGCAGGATTTTTATAGTTTAAGGACTCTGCCAGATTTTTTTTTTTTTTTAGCATGTTATAACTCCAGCAGAACAAATCTACTCACGTCTGTTACTGTCTGGTAGGTCCTTTAGGCAAACATGCCTTAAATAAACCTTTCTCAGAGTTTTTAGGTAAAATGAAGAAGTGCAGGTTTTTAGCACTAATGTTGAAAGCTCTTTGTTGAAATAATTACTGATTCCTAAGTCTTGTCTGAAGTGTGAACAACAGTAATGTTAGGCACTAACAGCCATAACTTAATTGAATTTTGGCTGTTTATTTGCATAGTTCTTATAATCCCTACAGACTAAAGCCAAATACTGAATTAAGGGGAAAAACTGTCTCTACTCTGCCTTTAAGGACCAAGTTAGATTGCTGTCTAGATTTTGTAGCAGCATACTTTTTCAGTATTTACGCTTAAGAATGCAATGTGAGAATTCCAAATCTGTGCAGCTTATGCCTTCAGATGTTAAACAAAGGGATTTTCTCCAGTCTGTGGCCAGGAGAATGTTTTCACTAGATTTTTAAGCAGTGTAGGATGCAGTCCTCTAACTTTAGTGTGGTTAACCTAATATACAGGAGAGCTGAAAATCGTAATGGTGAAACTAAAATTAGTGGGCTTTTGAAAACATTGACAATATATTGGTTTTCCATTGTTAAGAGGAAAATCTGTAGGGGTATAAACACCTGAAAGAAGGCACAGATGTATATCAGGTGCTTGAGTCCAGAGCTGAGTCTCTGAAAACATCCCCTCTGTGGCCATGTGAAGGTGGTGGAGTGCGTTCCCCTTCTGTAGGTGGCTCTCTCCCAGTCCTCAGCCCCCTTCTTTTGTTCTGGAAAATGCCATTCGCACCTGCATCTCTGCCCTGTGCACACTCCTGTGCAGCTCTGGCTTGGGAAATGCAGCCCATCTCTTTTCCTTGTCTGTTGCCCTGAGCCAGGCTCTGGTGCCACAGCTCAGCAGCCTGCTGGGCCTGGTCCATGGGCTGCCTCAGAGCACACCTTACAGCTGAGTACTTATGGTACCCTTCATAATACACATACATGTCTGGGATTATTTTTTATACTTAATTTTTATTATTACTGGGGTTTTTTTTTAACTGCCAGCTGCAGGAGTGGACAAAAGTGACAATGAAACTGTCCTGGCAACATTGAACGAGTTGGTTGGAAGAATCTAAACCAGAGTTTTACTATCCATGTGTTCTGCTAAGGAAACATAGGCGCCTGGCTGGGTTGCAGCATTACACCTGTGTCTGAGGATGTGGGAGTCATGGGTGCATTGAAACAGGAGTTCTGTGGGTTTCCAGGGCTTAGTCACAGAGCAGAATGCCTAGCACGGACCCTGAACTTGGCTTCATTTGAGCCAGTTCTGGTCTATGTGCAGCAGGGATATGCTGTTCATCAGCCTTCTTGACTTCTGGAACTGAGGGTGGAGAGTAGACCCATCCATGGCAGTCAGGCCTGTTTTGTGTGCTCAGCATGGATGACTGTACTGAGTCATCTTCCCCAGTAAAATGAGGAATTGTGTAGTTTCCTCATAGATTCAACTTGAAATAACACTTCATACCTGTGTGGCTTGATGAGGACCACAGGTATGGTGGATCACTCTAGTGCTTAATTAGCATGGGGAGGAGTATCATGGACTGTGAACAATTTTTTTTTCAAAAGGGTGCTTTTTAAAGTACCCTTTACCTGATGCTGCAGCTGCTCATTACTGGGTGTGCTGATTAATTTCTTTATATGTCTGCATTACAGACACTCACTAGAGTGAATTTAAGAACTCATTAAAAATAATGTTGTTTTTGTTAGCTGGCTCGGATAAATGCAGTGTTTTAACTTGGAACAAATTCCTGCAGATGGCTGGATTGATGCTGGTGAGGTAGTGATAATCTGTAGCAGGGGAAGGAAAAGTGCCCATTTTGGTGGATGAGTGACTGAGAAGGGGACGGCCTTCAACAGAGCTAGTCATGGTTACAAGATGAGTTGTGAGTCTGTACCACTTGTGCAGAGGTTTGGAGATGTGCAGGTTTGTGTTTCTGCAGTTAGCTTTCCTGTCTTTTACTTTACAGTCACTCTTATTTCTGTTTCCAGTACTTCTGAGGCTACAGCAAAAATTTCTTAGGACTCTTGTATGGTGTCAGTTATTTGAGCGTAAAGATGCATGGCACTGTAAGGAAAAGTATTTCTTATGGTCAGCAAGAAGTGTTGCATTTTTAGTACCTGGCTTGTATGGTAGCAAACACTACAAAGGTGCTAACAATTGCTTTTAAACTGCCTCAGTGTATACTGGGGATCTTCAATACAACATGGCACAAGCTAAGTGTTCAAGCTACTTCTTCAAGTGTAATTATATGAGGTATTAATATCACTAGTGTACTGACATCTTAAAACTCGGAATTAGCCCTCTCTACATCTGTTTTCTTCTGCTATTTCTGAAGATCTCCATTAAATTTGGTTACGTGGTAATGGTGTCCTGAATTTTGTGGAAGCATGAAAATACAACTGCAATTTATGGGCAGTCCTCTTGTATTTCTGAGCTGTGGATTGCTTTTGAGACATGGGTGAGAAGAGTGAAATATTATGATTAACCCAAGGAATGAGACTGCAGTGACTATTGTTTTTTGAATTTTTCTTGTTAAAGTAACAAAGAGGTGGTTATAGCCATATCTTCTGTTGTAAGGGGATGTGGGAGAGGGGTTGGTGTATTTGAATCAAAATCTTAAGATGTTTTCCAGGGTCCTATGCACATTCTAGTGAACGGTTCTATATTGTTCAGAGATACCAGGAATTTCTTTGACGCTGCTATCAGTGATCAAGGTATTTGCATTTGGGTATTTATACCGTGTATAAGCAAATGAGTTTCTATTAGAATTTTACTAATACAAAAAAATCTTCTTAGGTACTTGGGGACAAGTGAGAACATAATTTGGATTGAAATTGTACTGCTTTACCTGGTATTGTATGGCAAAACTGACAGGATGTTTATTTTTGTAACCTCATAGGGACTTAAGTCACAACAAATTATCTTCAATCAAGACCAGTATCTTGGATCACCTTCATAGTCTTCAGGAAGTGTAAGTTAATTTGTCTTAATTAAAAACCGTACCAAAACATAAACCCCAACCAAAAAATACCCAACCTGTGTTTGTGTGTGCTAATTGTATAGTTATTTCTCTAGGGATGGTTGCTTGAACAACAAAGATACTTGCTGTTCTGATATTTTAGATTAAGTGAAACTGGAATTTTTTTTTAATTCTGAGGTGACACAGTTTAGCAAATCCAATGTATGTACTTCTGATTAACATAAAAGCTAACTCTTTCTTTTGTAATATTAATAGGAAGTTGAACAACAATGAACTGGAGATCATTCCAGATCTGGGACCAGTCTCGGCAAATATAACTCTTCTGTCTTTGTAAGTAGATCTTACTCTTGTCCCTGGTTAGTGGAACTAACTCTACAGGGTTCATGGAAATGTGTGCATTACAGAGATTAAAGTAAAATAATTGGAAATAGAGCAGTTTGTGGTTAGGAAGTTGATTATGTCATATTATTTAGTAGTTCTTTAAAATGTGAATAATTGAGCTTAATCCTTGTTATTTTTGTGCTTCTCAGATACAAAGACTGCATTATAATTAATTTATGTTGTGGTAGTGCCTGGAAGCCTCAGTCCTGTTGTGCTAGGCACTGTACAAGCATCCATAAATGTTACACAAACTTGTACAGCGCTGTCTTTAAAACAAGACTTACACTCCGTCATTATGCATTTTGGCTGAGATCCTGATGTGTTAAATCATGGCAGAATTCCATAAATTTCACTGGGCAATACAGGGAAATCCCCTCGAGATGCAGCTTCAGATCAAGTATCTAGGATAGAAGAAGTTTTGCCAATGTCTTGAAATTTTTTTTTTTGAGCCCTTTTTAATGTGTGGCACATTTTTTTATGACTGCAGTTAATACATTAATACATTAAATCATTACACATGATTGTGTGTCCATGTTCATTGCTTTTCATGAAAGAAATTAGCAGGTTACTTGGTGTTCATTTGTAGTATGAGTATGAAGTTGCAAAAGGCATATGGGGCCCATAACCAAAAAAGTTGATTTTAAAGAAAATCTTATTCCTGATCTACTAGCCATAAATTAGTTGGATTTTTTTAATGTGATTTAGTTTCAATAAACTGTGGAAGGAAGGTGTATTAGAAAAAAGAAAAGACCTGGTTTTCGTGTGTGGGATTTGCGTTTTATCAATGTGTCTAATCTAATGAATCTGAAGTGTCTGAAGGTATTAATATGTAGCCCTCTGGCCAAATCCTGTCCTTGAATACAAATTGCAAGTTACCTTTCTTGAACAATCCTGAAGGGTTAAAACAATACAATAAACTTTGGAAAGCTGTTCAGTTAATTAAATTGATCACTATTCAATTGCTTACATCTGGTGATTTATAGGGGTTTGTTTTTACTTTAGGCCTAGGTCAGCCAAGTCAGCTGGTGCAGCCGCTGTGTCTGGGCTGCTCTGTTTGAATAAGAACTAAGTGACATTTGATACTGATGTGTTTCCTTACAGGTCAAAATCAGAAAAGAATGAAAGAAAAAGCAGATGGTGTCTGACAAATAACTGTTGAATTTAAGCACTTCTTCTATTTTGTAGTAGCATTGGTATTACTTTTACACTGGCATAGCACTCTGTAGTTTAAGCATCTAGTTGATCTAAAGATTATATTTCTCATATATATAAAAATCTTACCACCTTGCTAAGGTCCTTTTTGTCACAAGGCTAGAAATATTAGCATAATTGTGGTTTATATTGTCTTGCTTTACTTATGAATTCTTAGCATTTCTCTTTCTCATGGAAGCTCAATGAGTTTAGAGGAACCTAAAAATCATTCTTTTGCAGCTGTGCAAAAATTTTGGTTTTCTTTTGAGCGTATAAATGATTATCAGTCACTGTTGAATTGTTTGTTTCATATCCTTAGGTGGCTTGGGGCATTTGCTCAGGTGGTCAAACATGGAAAATCTTCATTAGATCTGTGCTATGCACTGTATATATTAACACTTAAAAAAGAAAAAAAAAATTCTAAAAGCTTTTATCACACTACTAATGCAGTTAAAGTTGCTCTGGTTGGATGTTTTCATTCTAATTATGTATGTGGATAAGGAGATTACGGAATGTAACTGTGCTGCATTTAATTTAATACTTATTCTGCTACTACAGCAGAGATTCCTGGAGTTTAATATGGCAGAAATAATTGTGTTAACTTTTATAACTTAGCTTTATAATTTAACTCTTTAATAAAGAAGTGTGAACTTACGAATTCCAGTCTACAGTAGTTAAGATAATTGTTTGTTCTATATCAAAACTTGATTTGATTACACTTCTTATGAGATACATATATGTTGGTTCATTACTGTCATTTGAGAAGTCAGCTGTTTTATTCCAAGGAATCTTCAAGGAAAGCTATAGAAGTGATACCTTCTTTTCTTGCCAGTATCTTCATTGTTGAAGAAGCTATATTACAAGACTTTTTTCCTTCACTTGTTAAGAATTTTCACTGAGCTGGGGAACCTTAGAATTTCACCTGTTCTGCAAGAATTTTCTTGCCCTGCAGAGAAATTGCACTGCTGGTATGTCTCCATAATAGTGCAGGTATCCCCACACAGCCATGTATGTCTGAATTCTTTGAAGAATATAAACAGGCATGGGTGGATTATCATGTTAGTCCAGTTTCCATTTCTGGAGCTAGCTCATTTCTAGCTATCTAGTTGATATTTTATCTAAATGAGATATTTACATAATAATGAATTATTCGGGATAAACATACCCAGAGCAGGAGATGTTCCCAGTCTCATGGTCCTAGTCTGTCTGTAACATGAAACAACCATGCTAACATTTTGTTTTTACTGATGCCAGCTGAGGGTTGAACATCTTGGGAATGAAAAGTATCAGGCAGGCACACCTCCTCACCACCACCCTGGGAGATGTGCCAGTGTGAAGGAGTGAGTATACAGGGATATTCAGGCACACTCGTTACATGGATGGAGATTTATCTATGATTTTATTCATGTGATGAGTATGTATCTTGTTACATGTCATAGGAGAGCTTGTGAGCTTCCTGGGAATCTGGATACTACTGTGAGCTACACAGGTGATAATTTGGGCTATATCTGGTCAGGAGGCTTAGGTCAAGTCTCTGAAAATTAAATTGCAGGATGTTCTTTTTGCACAGCCACCAAGCCCTTTTATATACCTTCTATGAGAGAAGGCATGAAGAGAGCAGTATATTAAGGCAGGAAGAGGGAAGTTCAGGTATTTGCCAGAGATTGTCAGCACAATAGCTCTAGCCAGGAGGTCAGGTCTCCTACATGCTGGCAACATAAGCTTTTGAGGAGAGTATTGGATTTAACAGCTGCTTACCACAGGTATATAATGTGCAGACACCACACACACTAATGTAGGTCTATTTATCTATCCCTAGAAGGAAAATGTTATAAGTTTTCTAGTTTGTGTTCCTTAAGTAAATGTAAAAACAATTAAATTAATGGAGAATTGCTTTAAATTGTTGTAATAGAAAATTCTTTATTTCTTGGAGGAAAAACAACTTACTTTTTACTCTTCCAAGATAGGTGGATTGCTTTTGTGCCAGGTACAAAAGTGGGCGCTAATGCCCTCATTCCAGAAGAGGTGAAAATTCTAAATATTGTTTCCATGCTAATGACGTTGCTTATCCAAGATGTACCAGTTCTATGCTATTTATCCTAAAAATCTGCCTGAACCAGTGATCTTGACACATGAGAAAAAAGCTAATATTACCTACCTTTTAGGTCTATCACAGTTGTAGTTTTGGACCTTGGGTACAAATCCAGAAGTAGATAGAAACCAAATAGTGTAAGTACGACAGCCTTGTCTAGAAGTCCTGCTTGGTGTTTAACTACCAACTACTACTTGCGTAGGGGTTTTACTTTAAAATTCTTCTCAAAATGTTACCTACTTTTAATGTTACTAGTACTTTGTAAGGAAGAGACACTGATTTGCAAATTCAGCAGTGTTATTTAAGATTTTGTTTAAGGATATGCAGTTCAAATAAGAAACCCATGCTACCTTGCAGAATTTAAAGAAATGTCTAGTTGTAGACAATATCCAACATCATCAGTATACTGTATCCTTGAGTACGGTGAAAAATGGAAGGTAGCAATGACTATGAAGAGACAGAACAGCTTTGAGTATTAAAGTATCCTGGCTCTCCAACTCTCCAACTAGAATTTATTGTTCTTATCAAAACATATGTGTAGAACTAATATTAAAACCCCCATGTTTCTCAAACCCACATCCAGGGTATGTTCTGTAATAATCCACTTGCAGTCAGTAGGGATTGGAAAAGCTGTACATGCCCAAATCTTTAGTGCATGTAGAGAGATTCTGACATTAGACTAGTTTTCAAGAACAGTGTTTTAAATAAACTTGTAATTTTACATTTTATTGAATAGGAGATACTTTATTTAAAGGCACTAGAGCATATGGCGTACATGGTTCAAATTGTTATGTTGTGAGTACTGATCGTGTTAGTCTAGAACACAAACAAATATTTGGTCTTAGTAAAGCCAGCGAGGAAAATGCAGAAGTCGTGGTGTGGAAGTTAAAGGGTGCATGAATGAATCACGGTTCAGGAATGTTTTTCAAGTCTTAAATTAATGTGTGTTTTATATTAGGTTCCTGCTTCACTATTTTTATTTTTTTCAGAATGTGAAATCTTCTGTTTGTAAGAGACATAACAAAAATGTGACATGGTGGAGGTTTTTCTCTGTTGTGCTGGGGGAATCCTCCAACTATCTGTACAGGGAGCCTTTAAGGCAGGGACTATAACTTTGGAGTTCTGAGAGAGTTAAAAGTACGCCAAAATTGAGGCAGATTTTTGAAATGTGACCATGTGTTTGTTAGATGATGAACAGAATCCACAAGCCACTTCTCTGAAGGTTTTCTACAGCCTTTGGTTTGTAATGTCTTTCTGTCAATATGTGCTGAATTTAAATTCACTGACTAAAGATGTGTCTTGTATCCTGGATGTTTTAAATGGTAAATAAACAAAAAGTACTAACAGAAAAGGTCAGGAGATTAAAACAGGACAAAAGAACTGTAAAGTAGCCAATCCTAGGTGACTGCACGGGTCACAAGTTTTCGTAGCAAGAAAAATATTTCAACTTTAAGTTCAGCTTTCTGGTCAGCCTCTACAAAATTAGCCTGATTACTTATTTTTCACACAACCATAGTTACTGAAGAAAAGTGGTAGTTAATCGCTTCTACTATTGAGAAGGGATTTTTTCTGTTTAGTATCGTGTGTCCCTTTCTGTTTAAAGCATGGAAAAGTGTATTTATGTATGTTATGTGATAATGGGCATCCTGGATAAGGCTTCAGATAGTGATATTGAGAAACAAAATTCAACTACTTGAAGCAAGCATTCAAAGTAAATCATGCATTTGTCTCAGCTGACAATTTGGAAATAAGAGTGGTAGTTTGTGCTTTGCGGCAGTAACATAAACCCCTGTGAAGGGCCTTCAGTAAAGACAGAAGGGGAGGTATGAGAAGTTTGCCTCTTTGTCATCTCACAGTAGTCTGGGAGTGAAAGCTGTGCATAAAATACAGGAGAACACTGTCTCGGTATGCAGTTAGAAAGCTGCAGTCACAAGAAAGATGTTTAGATGAAACTCCTGAAAATGAAAGCTTACATTCAGTGGGAGTGGATGCCTTTCCCTTCTGTGCCTGCCAGAGAAAGTGGTATTGTTTGTTTATAAAGCTAGCATACTAAACTGGAGTCTGGATCCCAGTATGAGGAAAATGTTGGTCAAATATTTTACATCCTTGTCATCTCTTCAGCTACCACTTTATTATGGGAAGGATTAAGATTTGGATGCTGCCTGGAAGAGTTTGTTTTGAAGAAGGATTGAAAGAAAGGATAGAGGAATGCCAGACTGGGCTTCAAGCATAAGGCTACTTGGAGAATGTCCCAAAACTGAGAGTGGTGGTAAACCATGTGTGACTTGGTCTGAAGCTGTGAGCAAAAAGATAGAGTGAGAAACTTATTGGAATTAGTTCTTGCAGTCTTTGACATTTGGTGTGGAGACTTAAGAGGAAGTAAATGAAAGGATTTTAAAAGAAACCTGATTTAGTCAGACTTACAGACATGGAAACTCAGTTTTTATGGCAGCAATTTAAGCTGATGGGAAGGTGAAGAAGTATGTAGAAACCCAGACTTTTTTGTAGCAAAAATATAAGGAGTGAGAACCTAGATTAATGCTTTTGCAACGAGAATGGAAAAGAATGCAGATTTTATGAGCTATTTGCAATGGATAAATCTGTCATGATTTTCTAATCGTAGTGGTAAAGGAAAAGGTGAATTAAAAAGAGTAGTAATGGACTACAAAAATAGAGAACATTGTTCTGATATGACAGAATGGAAGAGTGGTAGGAATTTTACAGGGGAGTAGGGCATATGATACGGAAAATGAGAGATGTGACAATGAAATTTGAGAGGTCAGGCATAAGTGTTTGGATTAAGTTTTAGAGAATTGGTGGTACTGATTGCAATAGAGCAGTGAAATCACTTGCGCCTTGAGTGAAAGAGAAGTGGATGGGAGAACATTCCTCACCTTGTATTAATGATTGAAGTTAGGGTTCATCTAGAAGGGTGTGCCATCTAAACTGCCAAGACTTTGGGCTGCACTCTCTAAAAGAGAGGGTTAATCTGTAACAATAAAGAATAGGTGTTTTTATTTAGGAACTCTATACAATAGAGAGATGATTTATAATACTGGAGGGAACTATGCTGGGTTTATCTAGGTCATATTTAAAATTTTCTAAGATTTTAGCATTAACTAACTGCTCACCAGGTCTGCAGTGAGCTATTATTTTTTTTTGTCAGCTCTTGCCAAAGTAGTGATGCTTGCATTGCTTTTGTTTGCAGTTGTTAAAATAAAGGGATGAACTTACACATTGACTTGCCTATCACATGCTAAGTAACTTTTGATTATTTTGGAAAAGGCAGAAAACTGAATTGGAAGCAGACATTAGATTATTAAAAGAGTTGGGAAGGAAAGCTTAATAAGTTGCATATTGGTGCGATGAGTGGAATCAGAAAACAATTGTTATGGAAGTATCATGTGTTTGAAAGTTTGGATTTGTCTTTCTTCTTTTCGCTGATGAAAACATATCTGATCACAGAGTTGTTTCTGTCTGCATCTTTCTCTTTCCCCTTTCCCAGTTTATGTTTGATTTGGGAATCAATAAACCTTTGGTTTCAAGTTTTGGACAGGGTATCAGTAGCCTACAGAGTTCTGAGTTTTTGTTTCCTATTTTATGCCTGTATGCCATAAAAAACAAAAAATATAAAAGTAGAGTCCTTCTGACATCTGGCTTGAAAGAGGAATGAAAGGCATGGATCATGGAATGAGGAGACCTTCAGAAGAAAGAACTGCTTGCTGCAAGGAAGGCAAGAAGCTCATGCATGAAAGAAGCATCAGACTTGCAAACCTAACAGTAGAACTGGAAGTGAGCCAGAATCTGGGTGCTATTTCTGCTGACTTTGTCTTGGAGAAAAACAGTTTCACTTGTAGTATTTCTATGACTAACACTTGAAAATACTAAAAAAAACCCCCAGACTTTCTTAATTCAGTTTAGTTGGGTGTCCTAATGGTGAGAGGAGCATGTAGTCCCATTCGTATCAGAGGCTGCTTTCTTTGTAAGGGTAGTGTTCAGCTTAAAACTGTGATTTCAGTATTCAAAACAATGTAATTGTTCATGACAATACAGCTTAGTATTCAAATGAGTAGAATTGAAGAAAAAAAAATATTTTTGCTCTTCTTGAAGTAGTAGTTACTGAGGCTCTTCTGATAGAGTTCCTTAAAGTTGTCCAGTCTTATCCTAAAAGCTACAAGGTATGTATCATCCAGCACTTCCAATTACAGTCTTGATCCTTTGTATTTGATATAATTTGTTTTTTTCTTTTTGCTTCACTTTTCTTCCACACAGTATTTGCATCATTGCTCCCAAAGGAATTTGGGAGGGGAGGAGGGGAAGTGCAAGAAAGAATATGCCAGTTACATGAATATGACATCAGCTAGTGAGTGATGGGAAGAACAGGTGAAAAACCCAGAAAAATTTAAAAGGAGGCTGTGTTTGCAGTGGCACACAATGGAGACCTCTTCATACTCAGATGTGGACAGTCATGTTGGTTTTGCAAAGACTCTTATATGGCTGCTTCCAGAAGAGCTCTGATCTGGTCATACTAGGCATCCATGAATTTCTGTCTCAGTCTTAGCACTGGTCAGAAAGGTACATCTAGTCCTAGGAGAAGGTTTTTTTTTTTTTCCTCTTTATGTGTCCTCTTGTTTTCCAGCAGATTTCACTATGGTTTAATTTGCCTGTTTGTGATGCAGATTATTCTGCCTTTCAGGGCTTAGTTGAGGGACAGGAGGTGCTGTGTTAGTCCAGATACATGCATATGTTAAGATAATTACTTTACATCTAATTACACAGAACAGGCTGTATGGACTCTCCTCCAAAGTTGTCTTTCTAGACAAGTTTTTTTTTTTACCAGGGTCCTTCACCTCCAGGCTTCTACTGGAGCCTCCACTACTCTTCCACTACTCCTTTTCAGGATAGTAGGGTGAGATCCAGCTAAGAAGTTTTCAAAACACTGCAGATCAGGATATAGCTGGAAGAAAAAGTTATGCTAGAAGTGCAGGAGTGTTTTTTTGTGCTGAGATTTCAAAGAGAAAGAAAAGATAGGACTTCAGGTCCTAATCTGTTCTTGCCTTGGATTTATCATGTTACGGTGTGCAGGGTAAGTTGCAACTCATCAGGACCATGAAGCTTACATGGATGTTTTTTCTTAGGTAGAAAACATTTCATACTGACAATCTTTATCAAGAGACGGTATGGCTGTCTCAGATCTTTAAAAACTGGGGTGGAGGGGGTGGTGGCGGGGATGTTTTAGCATTTAAGAGCTTTTATATCTGAAAGGTTAGATGCTCAACAAAATGGATAGAGTTTTCTGAGCTGCTTTGTATTTCCACAGAGTAAGGAAAGTGCAAGTCATTATGTTCAGCTACATGGTAGCTGGTTATATAGAATGAATATTAAGATCAGGATTGAGTGGGCTGTTACAGGATTTCTGGCCTATTGGTGGTGTGTTTAAAGTCATGAATGTTGAGAGGAAAAGCTAGGGTTTCTCATAGCCATAATGAAAAAACGGTATTCTCTCTTAAGCTGGTATTCACACAGGCTTATGTAAAAGTAATTAAATCAGGCTGTATGCACTCATGGTTGTTGGTTTGTGGGGCTTTTTGCAGCAAGTCAGGGTGTAGGCACTCAAATCACAAAAGGCCCGTTCAAATTCATGTAGATCTTTTTAGTGGGTTCATCTGCATTCCTTGGTGCTCCTGCTGCTTTAGCTGTAACAGGAGAAGTTGTAAGGAAGCTGCAGCATGTTGCTGTTCCTTCCACATGAAGAAATTGTTATCAAATTGCTTCAGGTTAGTTTCTGGAAGAACTTGATGTGCTGGTTTTCTTGTTGCAGGGGATCTGTTTCTCATCTCCCCTTGAAGGCCTGTGACATTAAACCAATGGGTTGTATGCAGCTCCTTCTGTCTGAACAAGGCGACAGTAGCGTCTCACAGGAAAGATTTTCTTTTGGGTTTTCTTACCCCCACCATCCTCTCAGTGAAAAAACTTTTATGTCATTGTGCCCACACGTCTACTCTTTGGTTCTCTCTTGACAGTTAGATAGATAGGTCTGTGTTTTTAAGTATGTGTTTCTTGACTAATTTTGATGGTGATTTGGCAGTTATGAGGAAAATGGTATATTGTTCTTTTAATTTGCTTAAGTGATAAATTATGAAGAAAAATATAATTAGAATTAAACTTTCTCATTTTAGATAAACTTGGGTCTTGAAGTAGAACCATTCAGATATGCTACAGAATTCAGTGCTGAATAATTTGAACGTGTGAATTGTTATACTTACAGTCTTTTGAAGAGAAACTGGACTAGGGTGTTGGAGCAATAGGGAGTGAACCATTCAGTTTTTTGCAACTGGGTAACTTCTGCTATTCCTGGTTAATATGATTAACCAGGAAGGTGCAGTGAGAGCTGGTTTTATTTTGATTGTGAGATGGACTATAGGACTATGATGTGTAGTGCAGTTTCAGTGTTCAGAATAAGTTGGCTCGTCACTCCTCAGTATGGCCTTACCATCTCCAAAAAAGAAAAATGCTCCTGAAACAAACAAACTGAGGGTTTTTTGTTTGGTTGTTTTTGTTGTAATCTGGTCTGTGTCAGATAATTTGCCAGTTGGTTTAAGTGCTACTCTGAAGACTGTGTAAGAGTTTTATTCAGTTCCATTAGGTCCAACTAAAGTTTGTAATACAGGGGCTATTATCCTGCCAGTTGTGAGGAATTTCTGTTTTATGGAGCAGTGCTGACACAAAGACAGTACTGTGCAAGCCGTCTTATAACTGAACACTTTCACACTGCAATTTAGGAGGCGTGCAGTTCAGGAAATTGCTGGCTTCTGCTGGAGCACACTTTTACTGCAAGGAAAATTTTATTCGTCACTCAAGTAATTGGCAGTTTTAATACCTTGTTAGTAATTACCTTGTAAACAAACTAATGCATAAAGGCAAGGCTCTATGACCTGTTATCTAACTCACATTCTTATTTGGCCAGTGGAGCTGACACATGGTGGTGGTGTTTGTTGTTGTTTTTTATTAAAGTAATTTGTTTCCATTTATTATAAATACTTTCAGCTAAGAGTTAAAAAATGCAGTTTACCTCTACCAGACAGCCTAAGGAATGAAACATGATACAAGCACAGCATTGGAGGGGCTGCAGGATCACTTTCCCATTCCCATATGTGGTCAGAAAGCCCATTAATCTCACTTCTGGTTCAGTTTGTTAAGACTTTTTTGTCTTGAGCAGTAGTTCGCCCACACCCCCTGAATACATGAGAGTTGTCCATGCCACCCTAATGTGTGGTTTACTGTTTGATCCAGAGCAAGTATTTCCAGTAATCACCTTCCAGAATTAATATGCTTCTTGATAGCTTTACTAAAATTGCATTTGCCTGCAATCTCTGGGATCTGGGGAAAGCTCCTAAATTTTGGTAATTATCAAAAAAAGGTATAGAATGTACCACAGCTAGAATTTACTTGAACTTACAAGGTAACAAGAACCATTTCAGGTTAAATTTGTTTAATTGGTCATGATCTGCTTTCACCTATGTACTCGTAGCCCTGAACAATAATGTTGCTGATGTGCAAGTATGATTCTGTACATTATGCAGGCAAGATGGAAAAACTGGTAGGTTGCTGGGTATGAACATGAAATAGGGTCACTGGAAAAAGGTTGTGTGAAAGTGAAAGAAGGCATCTTCCTTAGAGTAGACTACAATACCCACAATCTTCAGATTGTTGCCTACTTTTTGTTGTGGAATTGGGTGTGGTGCTGAGCTGAAGTTTGACCAGACATGAAGTCCAAAACTCCTGTAATGACCTCTAATATGCAGAGCTTTTGTTCTTTGTCAACTCATTAGAAAAATCTGTAGGTTGGAATACTAGGTCTAATTCCACAATTACAGAATGTTTTTCAGGGGGTTGCACTGTTGTCCATCTTTTATGATCTAGCTCTATGTTTTTTTTCTGGAAATTCAGTTGGACTTCTATGCCAAGGGAGTTTTCAAAAAAACCCCAAACACTGTGTTTAGTTACTATGATATTAATTTGCTTAAAATAGAAGACATTTCTTATCTTATTTCATTCCAATACTGTGCCATACTCTTCCATGAAAGTACCAGGTATTTCTACTGTTCAGAAATAGGTGATTATAAAGTTTCACATCTCTTTTTTAAAGCTATGAATTGCAGTAATTTGATGATATTGCATTTTTTTCATAGTTTCCTGGAATTATATTTTAAGAAATATTAATGTAAATTTATTTAGACTATTCCAATTTTTGATTTCAGATTAATGTTATGCATAGAGAACATACTTTATTGCTTTTCTGTAACTCAAAATTATTTTCAAGTAGAGGAATTAAGAACTAATATTTGCCAGAGTTGTGTACTTAAGATGTGTTTACTCTGGAAATGACAGTCTTTTGCCTACTGCCCTTAAATTCCAGGACCAGTAACAAGATTGCCAACATTTTGTCTGAACATCTGAAGCCATTTCAGAGTCTAGAGACTTTGGACTTGAGCAATAATAACATATCAGAGCTAAAAATTTCATCGTTTCCATCATTACAACTCAAGTATCTGTAAGTAAAAATTATCTTTTTCTTTCAGGTTACTTTCAAAAATTTTGTTGGATAATTTAGATTGGCAGCTGTTTATTAAGGTCCTAAGTCTTCTTTTAATTGGAATGACATTAAATATGCCTGCTTTCACCTGTCTAGTTTAATATAAGCTGCTAATTTGAATGTATGAGTTGTTACAATGAGATGTTTTAATTCATTAAAAAAGCTAAGGCCATTATTTGAGATGAAACAAATAGATGTATCTCTTGAGAGAAATAATTCTGTGATAAAATGAACTTGAGTTCCTCATGGATAGGCTAGTTTGTATTTATATATGGTGTGATAGACTTACTGTGAATACACTTTAATTCTTATTCAGGAGTATCGCAATATATTGATGCAATACACTGACTGATAAAAAAGTGACAGGATTGCCACATACTATTTTCTTTCATTATCACACTCTGGCAGAGTAGAGTACAGTGGTGGTGGTGAAATACTATTTGATTATAGAATAAGCTGTCAAGATTAATTAATGTGAAAAAAATCCATTCATAAGTGACTAAGCACCACAAGAGCTTTGCGTTTCACTACTTGGTGTTAAGAATTTATTAAATAACTGTAAATTTAACCTTCTGGACATTGTTTCAACAGGTATATTAACAGTAACCGAATAACCTCTATGGAGCCTGGTACCTTTGACAATTTGTCTACCACACTTCAAGTATTGAAACTGAACAGGAACAAAATTTCAGCAATTCCTCAAAAGATGTTTAAACTGTCCCATCTGCAGCACCTGTAAGTGTAACCTACAATTGACTAATTGTTTTCAGGTTTTCCAAAGCACTGGCAGTGCTTGAACTTTAGCCTTTAATTTAACCAGAGGCAGAGTGAGACAGACAGAGAAAACATATTACTACAACCTTTACTAACTGCAGCGTTGTGCTGAACAAAACTAGTCTTATATGTTGGTGAAATGTGAACAGTCTTTGTGTTTAAAATTGTGTTTGCCTATTAAAAGTTAAGAAAAAAAAAGTCTGGAAAAGAGGTAGTGGCAATATTTCTGTAAAAAAGCATCAGGAAAACAGTAAGTAAAGTAAACTTCTATGGTTAAACTTATATAGTTCACTGCCGCACTCATTTACTTTGTGCTTTCACAGTGTAATGAAGGAAATTCATTTGCTTTCAGATGACATGACAATAAGCAATATGCTTGAATAAATAGACTTTCAGCTTTACTGATACAGTCCTGTCCATAAATGTTTTACTGAATGAATAATAAAGTTATATGAAAGAGGCTGTGTTTGGTTTTTTTTTCTAATTGGAAGACTTAGAAAGTGCAGAAAATGGACAAGAGAATGGGTTGCCCTTTGTCAAATCCTGGATAATTATTTTCCATATCAGATAGTCAGGAGTTAAAAATGACAAAGTGTCTTAGGTTAGCCTTGAAAGTGATAGGTTATAAGAACACTGAAATGTTAGGGTTCTTGACACTTCTGTAAAGAGTGACTTTGTTTCTTTGTGTACAAGAGTTGGAACAGTTTTACTCAGGCCTCAGTAGAAAACTATAAGAACAGTCCTGCAGAGCTCAGGATTTGTTAATGATCTTGGTAGACTTTCTGATCTTCAGATTCACCTTAAATTTTGGGCGTTGGTTATATTCTTGCCTAAAAATGTTCCTTTTGTTCATAACCAGTATGCTAACTGAGTTATATTAGGTTGCTTATCTGTAAGGAAGGCAAAAAATTGGTGTTATCACCTGTAACTATTCAGAGAAGAATGGGGAAGAGCTAAAGCCTGTTTTTACTGAATGTTCTTCACTTTTTATTCATATTTAAACAAAATATGGGAAGTAGAGTTCTCTCTCTGTTCTCAGGTCTCTTGTCAGGTAGATTTTGTGTCAGACTGCCATAGAGGAAAGCTGAATTCTTACAGGGCTATGACTGAAACATAATGATGGTACAACTGTGGGGAGACCTTAACTTTGCATGAGGAAATAAGTCTTGGAAGGAGGGATTCTTCCTAGTTTGATAGACCTAAGACTTCCTTGAAGGGGCAGATAATCACTTGTTTTACTATCTTTTGGTAGTATTGTCTACTCCTGTCACTGCATCTTGCCCTCCGGCTAGTTATGCCCTACATCTCCCTCACAGGATGCCCATTGCTCCCAGTTTCTGACCTGCACAGGGTGAGTGTAGTGGCAGAAGGGTGAGTGCCAAGACCACTTGAGAGAGGGAAGGCACTGTGTGTAACTGGTTGTGCTTGGCTACAGATACAGAAGAAGATCACTCAGGATGTTCAATTTTGTCTAGTTATCACAACTGAAATTTTAACTTTTTCTTGTCTGTTCATTGATTGCAATTACAAACCAATCTTAAGAGCTCTACTGCTGGATAAACGCCACTTTCAGTTTTGAATTTAGGAACAGGGCTAACCATGACATTCTAGGTCTACAGGGATTCTTTAAGTCTGAAAATCAATGAACTACCAAGTACTTGTCCTCAGTATCAGAAAGGCAGAACAGTATTAACATGGTTGAACATGTGTTCATGTTTGATGAAATATTTGATTTTTATTACTTCTTGTCTTTGTCTCATGTGCAAGAAAAGTGTTTAAATAAAGTTGGTTCCAGAGAGGGAAGAAAGGTGGTTGGCATGTTGATAAAATTAGTGTGCTGTAACTGTACATTCTATTGATGCAGGGAGCTGAATCGCAACAAAATCAGAAAAATAGATGGGCTCACTTTCCAAGGACTTCCTGCTTTGAAATCATTAAAATTGCAGAGAAATGGGGTTACGAGGCTCATGGATGGTGCTTTCTGGGGTTTGACCAACATGGAAGTCTTGTAAGTATCAAACATTTGCTGGTAGGTGCTGCTGAAAGCATATAAAGTAGATTTGCACAAAATTAATAGAATTGCATGGTAAAATTCAAAGGCTTTTTTGAATTAAATTGTCTTGTTGTGGTCTGAAAAGCAGCAAGCAGTCAGTAGTGATTGTGTAGAGAAGCACATTCTAAGTGCATGCATACAGTTCAAGATTTTAATGGAGGCTCCAGCTATCTAGCCAGTGTCATGTGGTCAGATGTGGACTGTGGCACAGCATGAATGCTGCTGAGTTTCTGAACCTTATGTCTTTTTCTGTCTGTGGGTGTTTGTAGGCAGCTGGACCATAACAACTTAACAGAGGTAACCAAAGGCTGGCTTTATGGCTTATTGATGCTGCAGCAGCTTCATCTCAGCCAAAATGCCATCAGCAGGATCAGTCCTGATGCCTGGGAATTTTGCCAAAAACTCAGTGAGCTGTGAGTACCTTTATTCTCTAACAGTTTCAAAAGCCGGGTACATGCCAAAACATGGGCTTCTTAGCACTGATCTGTGAATTTTTCATAGCAAAGTTTCCAAGGTGACAACAACCTTGCTGTATAAGACAGTTACATCTTGTTGAAAGAAGTTGAAGTTAGCTGCGACTGCTCCCATTTCACTGTAGCAGTTGTACTAAAGCTGTAACACAGTCATTTTCAAATGAGAGAAATTAATTCTGCAGTAGTTTGTGAATTGTTCAAAACAATGCAAAATGCTGTGTGGTCAGAAGTGGTGTAGTAGGTTCTATGATAATTATAAGGGGAAAAATTGTGCTTCCCCCCTGAAAGTTCATGTGGGTTGAACTAAGTTAAATAAGCACTGCAGTATGAACATTAAAATGTTTTTTTCCCCCCTTAAATTTGCAGAGATTTGACGTTCAATCAATTAGCAAGGTTAGATGATTCAAGTTTCATTGGTTTAAGCGTGCTGGTTGGACTGTACATCGGAAACAACAAAGTAAATTACATTGCTGATTGTGCCTTCAAGGGACTTTCCAGTCTGCAGATTTTGTAAGTTGACAAACTCAATATTTAAGGTCAAAAACCTTAAGAAAAATGCTGTGTTTATAGGTTATTTCTTTTTTTTTTTATGAAATAAAGAAACATTAAGAACATTCTGTTAACTTCCCCTAATCAGTGTATAATTTTCTTACAGTAAGATTGCTTTCCAGAATAGTTGAGAAAGGGAGGAGTTTCTCTTTTGTTAAGGCTGTGCACAATGGATGGTGGTAAATGTGATACAAACTTCCATTATTGTGGGAGAGGCATATCTCTGCTTGAAGGCAGCAAGCAGAGCACTGCTACCCACAGTTTCAGGGGTCTGGACTGTAGTTGTGTCGTAACTGAATCATTTTCTCTCGCAGCAGAAATAAGACAAAACTCATTGTCATGACTGGACAATTGCTTCAAGTATTATAGCATGTTTTGCAATAGCGTTTCTTGAAGGAAGGGAATGAAGAAAGTAAAGTAATCTAAATACATTCCTCTTCATTAAAACCTTCCCATTGCATACCACTGACCCATCTGTCAGCCAGATGAGCAGAATGATTGCCTTTCCCTCTAGGCTTTATTTTCAGGGGTTTGCTAACATACTCACACTTAGGGAATCTAGGAAAGATGAAAATTAGAGAAGTGTACACTATGTTTTTTAAGAATATAGAGAGTTGGAGATCATAAATAGAGGAAGTTAGAGAATGGCGAGGTGTTAAGGTATTAAATATTAGGCTTTTTCGCCTAGGTTTTTCTTTCTCCCCTACCCTGTAGATTGTTTGCTGACACACTATTCTGTACACAAATTTCTAATCTCTTTATGCGTCACAGATAATTAAGCAACTGTTTTGGGATGTTAAAATGATTCTCTGGGTGTTAATATTACGGACTTAAAAAAATGTGAGGGTGTTTCAAAGGGATGACAGTTGATCCTTTCCCTTCCTGTGATGCATATTCTCTTAGAATAGTCCTGTATCTGAATACCTTTGGAGGGATATGTGGGTTGGTTTGCTCACGATTCTAAAAATTGTTGAGTTTGTGATCTTTTTAATTATTAGTGGGAAAAATACTAATAGTCTTCAAAGTCTTTCAGTAAAAATTAAAATGATGAGGTTAATCAGGAAAAGCTTCTCTTAAAAAACCCACAAAAACCAACTGAACAAAAATCCAACCTAACAGAAAGCTATTTTAGAATTTTTTTTTAAGTAATACATGCTGTTGAAGTATGTGCCTTGTTCTTTTTAATAGCTTTTGTGGTTTGATGTCCCCTCTCCTCCTAAACAGGGATCTGAAAAACAATGAAATATCATGGACTATTGAAGATATGAATGGTGCTTTCTCTGGCCTAGATAAACTTAGAAAGCTGTAAGTATTGCTACAATATTTGTATCTCATTATGCCTTAAACATATTAGCTTATTATATGTCTTTAAAGGGACAAGCCCAACACCTAAAGATACTAAATTTTCCATAGCAGAGATGATTTTTTTTTCTCACCTTTTTCTCTGTAACATGTTCGTTTTCAAAAAAAGAAATTCAAGATTTTCCAAGTCAAACTAATATGAAATATTGTAAGTATTATTATTATTTATGGACATATTTATCAAACAATGAGGTTTTCCCATACAAAGAAATAGTAAATGTATTATATGACAAAGGCATAGTGACAGGCTTAGTCTTCAGTAAGGTAAAGCTGCATCCAGTGGAAGTGGCTCCATTGCATTGAAATTTTCAAATGCAGATTTATGAAATTAAAAGACGTTTGCAGTTACATAATTAGAATAATCCATGTCACTTAACTGTACACCTTAAATGTCTTCTAAAATAATTGTAAAATCTAGATACTTATTCAGGGGGAATAAATTAGTATCTTTTAGATGTGGTACATTTTGCTGCATTGGAGATGGGTGAGTGGTGAATACTAGTCACAGTTCAAAAATAAATGCCAAAAATACAATTATTCAGCTCAAAAATCTTTCCATTTAATTGCATTTCTTCTGCATCATGTACTTAATTTTTTCAGGATACTCCAAGGAAACAGAATTAGATCCATTACAAAGAAAGCATTTTCTGGTTTGGATGCACTTGAACACTTGTAAGTAGTAGAAGTTCACATTTAACCCAGAATTGAAAAAAAACTAATTTTGATACTGATATACTGGTATGAAATGCACTTACCATGGTTGCTACTGTGGTCTTCAGATGATTTTTCATTTTTGGAGTTACACTGAGTGTGACTTCTGGAATTAATGCAGAAATTCTTACATATTAAGCGTGCTATGGAACTCCTTATTTGCGTCTCTTTCGTTTTTGAGCTCGAGCATGTTTTGTGTATCACTAAAATAGAAAACTATTGTTTGAGTCCTAAATCCATTCAGTTTAATAAATTACTATTTTCTTCTAATCCTATTTTTCTTTTTTTTTCCTAGAGATCTAAGTAACAATGCAATTATGTCAGTTCAAGGAAATGCATTTTCACAAATGAAGAAACTCAAAGAATTGTAAGTTTCTATCAAAAGATATCATCTCTATTAGGTATATCTGTCCTGAAAATTTATAAATAAAAGCCTTGTAAGACATGGCCTGATGCAGTGATAAACCCCTGCTGTAATCTCTCTGAAATAACATAAAAAGCTATGTCAGTGTTTTGTGGTTTTTTACTTTTTATGTGATGGATGTATTTAAGTGAGAGTGTAGGATAGGAGGCATTCATTTTCTGCTACGTTTATTGTCTCTAAAGTCCTTATTTTAAATTGGGTGATTTCTAACAGGTTTTAGATAAGCAAGACTTTGATGTAATGTGCTCCAAGATTAGCAGTGCTATCACTAAGCTAAAGCTTGCTGGACCAGTGAAATGCAGTGCTGTAATTCTTTTGTAAAGACCTGGTTGTCAGTGCTTGTAATTGGGTTCTTCTCTCCTGTAGTAGCAGAGACAGATTTTCAGAGAAGTCGTGAAGCGGTCACTGCGAGAAATGTATTTTAGTGTGGATGGGTTTTTGTCCTCTCACCCTTTTGTTCTGTTGATCAATGCAGAACAACGCTGGCTCACGGTTATACTGAAAGGGGTGACATCAAATTGGCAACCTGTCACTAGTGGGGTGCAGCAGGGCTCCATCCTCAGCCCTGTGCTCTTGATAAATGGCTTGGACACAGCGCTGGAAGGGATACTGAGCAAGTTCACAGATGGTGCCAAACTGGGAGGAGCTGTTGACTCCCTCAAAGGCAGGGAGGCCCTGCAGAGTGACCTCAACAAATGAGAGGGCTGTATGAAGTTCAGCAAGATAAAGTGCTGGATTCTGCACCTGGGGTAGGGCAGCCCTGGGTGTATGGACAGACTGGGGAATGAGATGCTGGAAAGCACAGCCGTGGGAAAGGAACTGGTGTCCTGGTCAAGGGAAAGTTTAGTTTGAGTCAGCAGTGCCCTGGCAGCCAGGAGGGCCAGGCATGTCCTGGGGGGTATCAGGCACAGCATGGCCAGCCAGGCAAAGAAGGGGATTTGAGCTGAACAAAATTGCTGTCTTTATCTTGCAATATATGTTTAAGCTAAAACCTTAATTTTGCTACAGAAGTGTGCTCATACAGATCTGTATTACAAACTGAAAAAACAACAAACAGCCTTCAATTTTAATTGCTTTTTCTTAGGCACTTCAACACATCAAGTCTTTTGTGTGACTGCCAGTTAAAATGGCTACCACAGTGGATGTCAGAGAACAACTTCCAGAGCTTTGTAAATGCCAGTTGTGCCCATCCTCAGCTGCTAAAAGGGAGAAGTATTTTTGCTGTCAGCCTGGATGAGTTTGTCTGTGGTGAGTGTAGGCTCTATTTCTCATTCCATAAAACAAATTTTGCTGTATGCTTGGGATTTTTTGTGGTTTCTTGATATGTTGTGATTTCTATAAAAAAATGGAGAAGATGTGATACTAACATTATCTTCTGTCCCCAAACTGTGATGTACATTTTCAAAGCCTGTGGCTTTGTACAAGACAAGGAGTGATGGTATTCTGACTTACATTTCAAGTACAGCTTGCTTACATAGAACATAGAGTGTGCAAGTGAAAGCTCAGTAGTTTGTGAGGGTAAATTTATGTGCCTCTAGATGTAAAAGATACTGTTTAGATAACTACAGTTTTTAAATGAGACACGTTTTGGCAAAATTAAGATGTAGTTTTTTGGTTTGGTTATTGGTAAATTTTTTTCATACTCCATTAGTCTTGAGGTTATTCCAAGGCTGATAAAATTTGAAGGTAAAAAAGCCATACTAGCCTCAGTTCTTGATTTTTATGTGTGCTTATTGTCTGCTTTAAAAATTATTTGGAGTATGTAAATTACTGTCTTTATATAAACTGTGTTTAAAAATTACCTGATTGCCACAGTTATGATACCAGTATTTTTTATTTCAGTTTGCCAGATAGTAAGTGCTAGTAAAATATTTTTACTTTAGGACCTGAGAATTTGAGGTGATAGTATCTGCCTTAAAAATGAAATTGTTCTATGTGTGTTTAGTAGCATTCATGAGCACTTCTGTTACGTTCTCTATTTAAAGCAAAGTGAAGCTAAGCATTCAGAGTAAGAACATGTGTTTGATTACTCTGATATGTAAAGTGGGGACTTAGAAAATATCAGGAAATTTAAAAGCTAACTACATTTAATGTTTTTTTGTTGAATACATCTTACTTTCTTACTAAAGAAAATTCATACTTTATATTCTTTGGTGCCAGAAAGGCCTTCTCGATAACTTCCTCTCATAGCAAATGTAACTGATTAATTTTTGCTGTTGCTACTCATACCCTTTTTTCAGTGGGAAAGCAGGTTCAGAATATAAAATACTGTACCAAAATGTTGTTTTTCCCTTCCTGTTAGCAGTCAAATATTTAATAAATTAAATAATGGGCAGATTCTACCTACTGCTGAGGAGGAGAGGTTGACATAATGCAGGGAATTACAGACTACTCAGGGTCAAAGGAGTATATGAGAAGTAGACGTCCTAATTTATGCTAAAGGTATTTTGTCAAAAAATTGAACTGGGAATTGAAATATACATCTTCCATTTGCTGTATTGTGGGAATTGTGATTTTTCTTTTGACTGCTGAATGCTGTTTTTAAGTAATTAATTTTAAACCATTTAAGACTTACTAGCAAAAATAAATGTACTGAGTTGGTTTTTGAGCTTGATACTTAATGCATTTGCCATGCAAAAATAACTAAAATGTCCCAATGCAATCATTGGGTGTTTCAGTTATATCTTTAAAGTGTGTTATCACTAGACATTCGGGTGTACGCATCTTGCTTTACAAGTTAGCAATAGGTGCTTTTGCTTATATAGAATTTTTAAGTGGAGTGTGTTGACTTCTGTCTGAAATTAAAAGGTGTGTGTATATATGTGGATGTTTCTGTGATACAGTCATTCAGATATGCTCTTGTATTATTCTGTTCTGACAAAACATAGTGCTCGTCTTATGCTAGTGTATTCTGTATTCTGACCTGTATGCTTATTTGAGTGACCTTTTTATCACTCCTTCCTGTCAGATAATTAAGATTGAAGTATGTTCTCCCATCCTTTCACAAGGCTAATTTAAGTACTTAGAATGTTTTACTTGGTTATTCCTGTGCAAAGTCAGTGAATGTTTTAACTCAATTTGCAAATGGTAAGACATGGGTATGAAGCATGAAGAGCAAATGGTCTGGGAGGTTCTTAAAGCCCAGGCTTATAGTCCCAGATCCGTGTTCCCCTGTCACTGGAGCACAGCTTCATACCTGCAGGAGTTTTGCCAACAGTTCAAGTTTAGGCTATCTGCACATCTCATTTTCCTTTATAACAGAGTGGAGGATCTTCAAGGAAATAAGACTTTGACCCCATAGTTGTTCCCAGTCATTTGAGATGTAATTAGACAAAGGGGCTAGGAAAAACAGCAGGGTCTGCAGGGAGGAATTTTTGGGGCACAGGGCTTTCCCTACAGTTCCTGTGAAGCTGATGCAAAGATTGGACACATCTTGAAAGTTGGGTATGTACTAAGGCTTTTGCTTTTGGGAAACCACACATTTACTTGCCCTCTCCTTTTGCGCATGCAGTGAACACACAATTGAATAAATAACTGAGAAGGCAGTTAATTCTGTAAACTCACAACATGGCACTTTGAAGGTAACTTTCCTATAGTAAAGGGACCACCAGGAATTCTTGAAATTACTGTGTTCTGCCCTGCTTAAGGGACCTTCCATCCCCTTTGGCCCAAACAGACACAGATCACTGGAGCACTGACTTTTGTACTTGATTTTTTTTTGTGGGTTTGTGTAAAACCCTCAACTGTAACTTGCAGTTTCTGATAGCAGAAGAACTATGCTTTCAATAAAGAAAAACTCAGAGCAGCCTGAGGAGTTGTAAAGATGAGAAGTAGGCTTCATGATTGATGTTCAGAATAGTTCTTATGGATGTCAGGGGGTAGTTCTTCCATCTTCAGTGCTGCTATTGAAGAAACTGTGCACACAGTCTGCTTTTAAATGTGCTTTCTCTTCAGTAAGAGATGGCTTGGCACAATAAATTCATAAATACAGCATCTTTAAATGCCCTATGGCTAACAAAATTTAAAACAAAAGGTATTGTGGATCCATTTAATAAATACTTATCTGACTCTTCTCTCAAACCTATAAAACAAGGCTTACTAACTGTCTGGAAAGAGTCCTCAGGCACTGCATATATTTTTTTTTCTTTTCCTCATGCAGATGATTTTCCTAAACCACAGATCACTGTCCAGCCAGAAACCCAGTCAGCAATTAAAGGCTCCAATTTGAGTTTTGTGTGTTCAGCAGCCAGCAGCAGTGATTCCCCAATGACTTTTGCATGGAAGAAAGACAACGAATTGCTGCAAGATGCTGAAATGGAGAATTACGCACACCTCCGGGCCCAGGGTGGAGAAGTGATGGAGTACACCACCATCCTTCGACTGCGCAATGTTGAATTCAGTAATGAAGGGAAATACCAGTGTGTTATTTCAAATCATTTTGGTTCATCCTACTCTGTCAAAGCCAAACTTACAGTAAACAGTAAGTATGTTATGTTTTGCTTGTGGACTTAGAATGATTTTAATCAAGATAGGTAATCATAGATTTTCCATTCTCATCATGTGCATCTTTAGAAGATCCATAAAATGAGATTATTTCATAAAAATTTATCTATTTCCAAGGACACCATTCAGTTTTACCTCTGGTCCCAGTGTGCTGAAGCATAGTATAGGAAAAGCCAGATAACATACCAAATTCATATTATATCTGGCAAAATCAATGTTACAAGATGGAAAATGTTAACTTTTTCTCACAGGAAGTATATGCTCTGTTTCAAGATGCTATGAAAAGGTCATCTAGGAGGCTGTTAGCAGAAATGAGATTTTGATCTAGGTGGTTTCACATACTTCACAGTTCCTTCCCTTTCTGCTGGCTACTGATGAGTTTAGGTTGTATTATTTCTCTACTGTTTTTAGGCCCATAAACAGTGTTCAAAAAAGGAAAAGTATGTTTCATGTATTGATTTTGGTATCACCAACTTTTCTTTAGTGCTGCCTTCATTTACAAAAATCCCCATGGACTTAACCATTCGAGCTGGGGCAATGGCGCGTTTGGAATGTGCTGCAGTTGGGCATCCTATCCCACAGATTGCTTGGCAGAAAGATGGTGGAACAGATTTTCCTGCAGCACGCAAGAGGCGCATGCATGTCATGCCTGAAGATGATGTATTCTTTATTGTTGATGTAAAGATTGAGGACACAGGTGTTTACAGCTGTACAGCTCAAAACACTGCTGGAAGTATTTCAGCTAACGCAACATTAACAGTACTAGGTAAGATATTGGCAAACCTTAACAGCACAATCAATATGATTCAAAATAATAAAAGTTAGTCAAGTTTGTCAGTGTATACACATCTGGTATGAGTGTGATGGAGGGAAGGGGCTTCTGTTTTAATTTAGAGACAGTAGATTTGTTTAACTTCTGATTTCTTGACATTTTGTTAACCACTTTTATTGGAGTTTTCTGCAATCGTAAGCACGCATGATTTGGCATTTTTACCTTATAATCAAGCATGTAAATCAGATCAACTGACAGGTAAATTGTAGGCTTTAAGTACAAATTTTTGAGTTTCTTCTTAGAATGAGAGTAAGCTTTATTAGGCGCTACTGATGCATTTATTTTAGCTTTTCCTCTTGATCTGTGAAGAAGAGGGACGTTATTACTCTTGCAAGATCATTTAGAATATTAGAATAATAAGACTTATAAGAGTATAAGGCTTGTGCTTTCTTTCCAGAAACACCATCATTTTTGCGGCCTTTGCTGGACCGAACTGTGACAAAAGGTGAAACTGCAGTCTTGCAGTGCATTGCTGGTGGTAGCCCTCCACCCCGACTGAACTGGACTAAGGATGACAGCCCTCTCGTGGTTACAGAAAGACATTTCTTTGCTGCAGGCAATCAATTACTAATTATTGTGGATACAGATGTAGAAGATGCTGGGAAATACACTTGTGAAATGTCTAATACACTTGGAACGGAACGAGGCAACATCCGTCTTAATGTAATTCCTACTCCCACCTGTGACTCTCCTCAAAACATTGCCCCATCACTTGATGATGATGGATGGGCCACAGTTGGCATTGTGATCATAGCTGTGGTTTGCTGTGTGGTGGGCACTTCCTTGGTGTGGGTGGTCATCATCTACCACACCAGAAGGAGAAATGAAGATTGCAGCATCACAAATACAGGTGTGTAAACTGAAGGTTTGGAGTTTTCCTCCCTAATTTGCCCTAAACTAGGACACCTTGGAAAGGGAAAAAAAAAATGTTCGTGGTTGCTTTGCAGTGACTTTATTGTAGGAACATTTGTGTGTTTCTACTTGGAAGCAAAAAGATGAATTATATGTTACTTTCAGTGCTTTGCTGACAAGTTTAAATATGTTTCTACAAATTGAAGTATGCTAATGGCTTTTGTATGTGTTTTGCTTCCCCACAGATGAAACAAATTTACCTGCTGACATTCCAAGTTACCTGTCATCCCAGGGGACACTAGCTGAAAGGCAGGATGGATATGGCTCATCTGAAAATGGCAGTCACCATCAGTTTCTCTCATCTTCTGTAGGAGGGTATTTTTTGCAGCAGAGGGACAGTAATGGTAGGTAGAAAATGCTAAGCTATGATTTTTCATGTGGCTTGAGGAGCTGCAGTTTGGCTATTGTCTTTCTAACTAACAGAAATAACACTACAGAAGCATGTTTACAGAAATTTAATTGAGGATGTGAATTTTATTGCTTGGTATTTTTTTCAACATGATAATAACTGGAACTTGGTTCTGTTCATCCAAATGATATTAGGGTGTTTATTAAATGAGGAAGTTTTTCTCTAGTCTCAAGGGTAAATTTAAACTGATATGCCACAAAACAAGAGTGTCCAAAAGAAAAATTACCATGGCATGTCTTCCTCTCTTACAGCATGAAAAGTGTGCTTTTAGTGGAATGTAGGCATGTGTGGTAATACCAGTGGAACTTAAGTATAGCTGTTTAAGCTTGCTGGTTAAAAAAATCATTATAGTCAGGGTTAGTAAAGGATTTAAGGTGACTGCAAGTTAAAACCTGCAATACTTGACATTTATATGTGTGGCCCCTAAGAATCCTGTACATACCTGCACTAGAGAATAAAAGGCAACTTTCTGGGAAAGAGTTTGGGGTTGAGATACAATTAGGAGCTGGGACAGGTGGGAATGATGCTGAGATAGGTTTGCAGTTCTGGGGTAGTGAGAGGAACAGCCTCTTTGTGGATCAGGAACCAGAGGCTGTGTCCAAAGCTTTCAGGAACCATTGAACTGAAAATCTTTATAGGTGTTTAAGCAGCCAGTGACTCCTTCAGATTCTTCCAAACAGGACTTAGACATTGATACTCTGCTTTGAAGGTGGCTGTCAGATCATGAATTTGTATTCTGTGCTTTGGATGAAGGAAGTCCCTGGTTCTGATCCCTGTGACTGGTTTTGTTTTGTTTTCTTATTCAGGGATTGTACAGTGAAGTGACACATCTCTGTCAAGCTAATTAATAGAACAGTTGCTGGAATTAGAATTCTCATCCAAAAGTTAGGTTAAATCTAAGCAAACTCGGAACTACACTACAAAATGTAGTTGAACACGTGGGGTTCTTAAAACTTACCCAAGAAAACTCTAAGCTGAAGATGCAGAAAAGACTGTGCTGACACATCAATTTTATTTTTAAGGCATTTGCCATCTAGATAACAGCAGTGAAACAGACTTGGAGGGTGTTGCAGATCCATTCCTATGTCACTATTTGGGGACTTCAGGGACTTCGTATTTAAAAGGCAACACTTACAGTTCTGATGCATTTGAAGCATACAATACAAGTAAGTTGGTGGGGGGAAGGTTTAGGCCGAACATAATCGTTGCTATGATGAATCAGTATAAAATCAATTTTTCCTTTCCTTTAGGTTGCAGCCCTGACCAGAGATCAGTAGGCTTGGGCCCTTATGAGTCTGAATATTTAAAGAAAAAGGAATGCTATCAATACTCACCTGCTCAGGAAGATCCCTTTGACCAGTGTGTTGGCTTTATTGGGACACCGGCTACAAGTAGCAGATTGATGAACTCTATTTATACTCAAAATGAAGGAACTGGACTGAAAAGCAAAAGTCTCAACTTAGACACATTTGATTTAAACAGAAGTTTGGAGCCCTCATCTATTACAAGTAACAGCACTTTCATGGGTATGTTCTAGCTGTTGTTTTTTATTCAAGCTGCCATTGTCTTTGCTGTCTTGCTTCCTACAATACTAAGCAAATACTAAGTACCTACAATACTAAGCAAAACTGATTTCTCAGCTTTCTCTTTCCCAAATGTTTGATGCTGAGGAACAGAAAAGTGAATATAACTGTGTTATGAGGATATTTAGATGACCACATCTTAATAGCTCACACTTACATAAAAATTTCATTGGTGATGCGATTCTTATCTTCTGTCTTAATAGAGCTGGCAGATTTCTGTAAATGTTAGCATACATAACTTAAATATACCTTAACAAACTTCAGGCATAAGTTTTGCCTGAGAGGCAAAAAGGTGTGTAAGGAGGGCTCAGGGCAGGTGGGGAGACTTGAACTTGTATGTGTATATATTTTATAACACAGTCAGCCAGAACTATTTACCCTTCAAAAGAAGGCACTATGTAAAAATTCCCTCTCTATCCCTCATTTGTAATTTTCTCATAATGCGCATGACAAAAGAATTCCCGAAGTTTAGTTTAGGGTTTACAATTTTAATCCAGATTGTAGGGAGAGGTGGGGAAAGGAGGAAAGCTTTGCTTTATCCTCGAAGCTCATTAAATTTTGGATGTTGGTTTGGTTGCTTGGTTTAAAATGCATATAAAACCACATACTGCTTTCATCCTTGTGATATCTTAGCACCAAACACAGCTCTGGTACCGTAGATTGTCTCCCAGCTGGTGTGTCAGCACTGGCTGATCGAGATCTGGGTCTGCTGGCTCTGAAGGGGACCTGGGGGAATGTGCATCACTGGGCTCTTTGTTCTCAGGGGGTGGGGAGGGAGGCACAAGCTCTGAAGTTTTCCCTCTTCAAAAGCCAGATGTTTGAACTGTAAAACGTTGCAGATGCCAGGACATCTGGCAGAGACCCTGGGACTGCACACGGCCAGCTTCCTGGCTGCCTGCCACTATTACTGTGGTGGGACTGTGCAGACAGGGCTTTAGCATGTCTCCTGCAGAAAGCAGTCCAACTGTATGTTCATATATCCAGGAGTTAATGTCACCTCAAGGGCACATAGTCCTCTTGCCCTAAGAAGCTATGCAGAGTTACTACTTTCATCAGTTCTCTGAGCATACTACCCCACTTACGTTGCATTGTCAATGCCTTAGATGCTTCATAACCATTAGCACTCTTCCCTCAAAGAGCCTATCGCTAGATCTTGGAGATGGTGGCTATGGAAGAAGTTGTGGTAGATTTCTTGTCTTTAGTTGTGAAGTCACTTCTTCAAGATGGCCATCAAATTCAAGCCCCCTTCTGCTTGTGCAGTCACAGTGAAGAAGACAGCTGGCATTTTAGCATCATGGTTGATGCACGAGCCAGAAAGTTTGTAGCTTGGATTTTTTGTTTGTAAGACAGTTCATTTGTAGCTTTGGTGCTGTGAGGAGCATCATTTCATATTGCATTAGGTCAAACCTGCTGTACAATTCGTTGATGGAAATAGGGATTTTGTCCAGTGCCTTTTTTAATAACTTCTCAGATCACAGTTTTACTTGAAACCCTTGCTTCTAACAACTAAACAAAAGCAGAAGTGTTGCATTTTGTTTGGGCTCAAAATTTATTAAAAAATGTAGTGTCAAATCATTAATAAAAACTTCCTCAAAGTCAGCCTGTGGCACACTGTCCTCTGAAAGTAAGTCCTTACAGACACTATGACTTACGATGGCTTTATCTTTGTTCAGTGAAAAAAGAAGGTCCTTCTTGTAGAGGTGTTGATACTAACAGCTTCCCAGTGGTGAAGAGTGACACACACTGATTGTTTCCTGACTGGTAAATCCAGATAATTAATAACAATTGAACTGAAATGTGTAATTCTCTTTGGATTGCTATTGTTCTCTTTGCCCACAACTGGCTGGATGATCAGTGGTAAATGGAGCATGTCACTATCTCCATCTTTATTATTAATGGGAGGTGCTAGCCAGAAGAAGATTGTGTTAGGGTTCAGATTGCACTGTGGAACAGTGTTGTATAACCTGATCGAGGTTTATGGGGTTACTTTTTTTTTTTTTTTTTAATTCCTATTTTATTTTTTCTAAACTGCATGGCAGATTGCACATGCCATTCATTTATTGAAGAGCAAAACAGGGAGTGACTTCTGCATTAGGTGTCTTGTGATGTGTTTGCAGTTTGGTCTGTGTTCCCACCTCCCCTCTCACCACCCTCCCCAAATAAAAATGAGTATGAAAGTAGTCATGAAGACAAAAGAAATGAAGTTGTGGGTAGCTATACCCACAACTACTTGGAAGTGTTCTTAATGTCTCTGAGGGCAGAATCTTGCCCTTAAGCTTGCGAGCACATGGATATTGTATTTTAAATGGTAAAACAACATTTAAGTAAAATCTCACTTTGGTGAACTTTTTCTTTTGTCAATCCTTGGCTTGCATTCCAGTGTCACTTATGTACACTAGGGTGAGACATAAAGCTTTTTAGCATCAGTATTTCTGTGCTCACTCTTTCACTGTCTTTCAGGAACATTTGGAAAGCCTTTATGGAGGCCTCAGCTGGACTCTCTTTCAAGCTGTAGACAGCAAGCAAATTGCCAGCCAAAAACCTCTCATAATAATCATGTCTCACTGGACTTCGATGCAGAGGTGGATGAAGAGGGAAGGAAAAGGACAGTTTCTAGGGGAGAAAATAGCTTTTATACTTGCAAACAGTCCTTCGAAAACTTTAGGACTTCTACTTTCCGATCCAGTGATTCAGATACGTAGCTCCTTTTGGACTTGCTGTTTTCTGGAACCAAAGAAATAATTTGACATACTACTACCTCAGTATGGAACTTTATTTAAAAGGGGAATAAGGAGAAGAAGGGAAGAAAGAAACCACATGATGCTCTGAAATCAGAAGAAAAAATATATTTTTTTTCCAATAAAGCATAATTTCCAAGATGCTCTACATTGGTTCTGCAGGGAAAAAAAATCATTATAAAAATACTATATTTGTAATTATTTTATAGCTTTTTTTAATGCAAATAATATGTTTTGTAAATTAACGATGTAAATAATACAGTGTACGTATTTCTATGTCAGACTTCATTTTCTTGAAATGAGTAGTAAGCATTCTAATTTTGTATTTTTTTTTTTAAATTTTGTACCTTTTTACAAATGGAAACTCCATGCTGTTATCAGGTACCATGCATCTTATTTGCACATTACTTTAATAAAATATGCTGCCATGTGGTCTCTGACCTACATTAGTGTATGAAGAATGAAAAGTGAATTATGTTTTTGGACAGTATTGCAAATGTAGGTGCTTTCTGATGCACGTTTGCACCTTTATTTGACTTAAACTTGTACCTTTAGATTTACTATGTAAACTATCTTCATCTTCAAAGAGAGGGTGTGGTCCTGCCATGGTTATTGGTAAGGTTGGTTGCAGCTGTTAGAACTAAAGCAAGGCTGTAAATCCTCCAGTTTGTGAATTCCCCCTGTCAGATGTGCACACACACGCTCTCCGTTTTCATGCCTGTAAGACTGTAGAACCAGCAGTTTGCCTGTGCCTTTGTTAGTGTGCCTACATCTGGTGGAGGGATATGATATACACAGTAGATGCACGAATTGATATCAAGCTATTTAGTAAAAGAAGAAAAATGGCACTGGGTATCTGCCTGGTAACCTAGCTCTTCTCTGAGTGGCTGTGTCAAGTGTTTGCCAAATACGCAGTGCATGCCTGAGTCTTTGCTTTCCCATACCCTTTCTCCCTCTTTTCTTGCTTCTGCAGCCACTCCCTGCTCAACATGAGGAGGTAATCCAAGAATAAGATAATGGTTTTTTTTGTTTAATTCATGCTTCTGTTCTTTACTTGGCTGCCCTTCTCTCTGGTTATAGATGAGATCTGTGCTTTATTTAATTGCTCAGTCACATTGAGCAATTGTAGACTTTTGCTGGATTATATTTTTAGTAAAGAACCCAGTGTCTAACTATACAGAGATAAACAGTAGTTAAAACTGAGTGGACACAGTCCACTTTTTCTGTTTCCAGGTACAGATGCCTGTTGTTTTAAAAAGTGGTGAATTCTGTTGTCATCACTGTGCTAAAACAGTGAGACTTCAAAATGGTTAATTCTACAGGACATTGGCTTTTTAAATCTGCCTGCTTTGAAGGTGCAAACTTACATGGTTGCCAAATAGCTTCTTTTAAACTAAATTAAAAGCAGCTGTTAGAATAGGCCATCACAGGCATCAGGGCTAAAGCGAAAGCAAAGATTTTGTTGCCTGGTGTAGCTGAACTAAGGGCTTTTAGTTGTCTGCAGCCAGAAACCTGGTACCCAGATTGCAATGCAATTTCCCTTTAATTTAGGCACCAGTATTAGAGGCAGGAAGTTAATCCATCCTTAGTCACTGGTGGTCTAAGCTTACCGAATGGGATTTGCGTGCTTTAGTTGATCATATTGCCAGATTTTTTGACTTATTGTTAATTTGTCTTCATTGCTGCCAGATGTGCTGATGTGGTGACAGACATTGGTATGGGTGTTTGATTATAATTAAGTGCATTTGAAAGGGATTAATTTTTCCTCAGTTAAGCACAAACCTGTAGGTCAACAAGGCAAGAAATCTAAAATTTGATTCACTCAATAATCTCTCCTTTTTTCCCCCAAACCTCCCTCCCTAATGACCCTGTTTTTTAGGGAGAGGAGAGCTGGAGCCTGTGATAGCTCCTGTTTATAGCCAGACATTGCTTTTTTGACATATTAAAAAATACCTAAGTTAAAAACAGTAACTCCAGATTTAGTGTGTATCCTTAAGAACTCCATGTTAAAGGTTCATCATGAAAAACAAGCTTTAAATTCTGTAGTGGGTGAAGGTTGAGAACAGTGGCAATGTCATTCCTTTTTCATCTCCCTTGCAAAGATACTAATCTTCCAAGGGCTTGAATGTCTGTACCTAAATAAATTTTCAGGGTCAATGACTGAATTTTAAATGCTTTTCACCAAGTTGCATTTAGTAATCTAGACATAGGAATGACTTAAAATGTTATTTGATGCCTTAAATTCCCAGGAATGAAAATAAAAGCTCCTACATCATCTTTTCTGCTAGCTTGAGTTTTTGTGACTTATAAGTGGATTGTGCTTTAATACAGTGGCAATCTATAGAGTGCAACATAGTTTCAGTATCTTAGTAGTTCTTCTTAAACCAATGATGTAACAAAACACCTGTATTAAAGGCTTGGAAGTTTGCTTGCCTTCCCCCCCCCCCCCTTTAAGATGCAAATGTTAGTGAGTAGTTGGGTATTTACCCAGCTGAAAGCTAAATTGTAAGTTGATGTGATGGGGAAAGAAATTGCAGCCAACCCTGAGTAAAGCTTACACTGCATCTCAAGAATTAGAATGAGAAACAAGTCTTGTGTTGCTCAGTGGCAAAACAGACATTTAGCAGTTTTATGACCAGCAGCAGCTGGAATCTTGCCATGGGCTCACTTAAAACTTGTAGAATTTTCTTTAAGGGCAGTATCCACTTAATGCTTTACACAACAAAATGTTTTGCCTTGTTGAACTCACACAAGCAATTGCTGAGGTACAGTTTCTGTAAGCCCTAAATAGTTTTAGATAAATGTAGTTACTCATTTGCCACAATCTCTCTGGAGTGAGCATTTTCTAAATGTGTAATATGGTAATGATAATGGTGTGTATGAGATGACACTAGGGATACCTGCATACTGAAGGGCATTACAATTTCAAACACAACTTTATGGAGTTCTACTGTATTTCAGCAGCAAATGCTTTAATTTGGAAATCTTAACTGTAAGGAGATCTTGCAAAGAGTTAGGTGCAAAGCTTTCTCCAACTGAGGGCTCATTAGTGTCACCAAACATTTCTTATTTCAGTCTCTGGGATCTCTTGAACACTTAAGCCTTATTCCTTGAGCCGCTTCAAATAAGCTTAAAACTAAGACTTAGCTTTGCACTATAAACATTTGTGTTCTGCCAGCCTTACAAACCAGGACTATAATTGGGGATTGTGTTTCTTCTTGAATATAAACATAAGCAGAAATTCTATTAGCTACTTGCAAGATTTCTTGTTATGGATATGACACATCTCGGAGTTAAACTTTCTCAGTGAAATCTTTTTTGCTCACTTTGTGTATTGCTTTGTCGTAGAGAATGTGTCTTGACTAGTTGGATGTTAGTTTGCGATTCTTGTGAAATTACTTGAGAAAATAAGGAGGCAGGAGAACCTCAGCCTGGGAAAAAAAGCAATGTATAACAAGATGCAGTTTGTGTACATGCCATTTTACTCGCATTAAAAACTTTACCAATACCTTCCTTTTTTGTATTTCAGGGGAGTGTTGCAGGAGCGAATAAAAACAACATATTAGCTCACTAATGTGTGGCAAAAGGTGCTTCTCCTTGTTGTTGTGTTTAAGTATTAAGGTGTCAGTTGTTCCCCGAAATAAGTATGTGCACACCTGACCTCTTACCAAAAGGCACGGATGGCCTCTCCTGTTTCCTGTGCTGCTCTTTTTCTCATAGCTCAGTACTGCTCCCGTGTCCTCAGGGGACCCTCTCTGGTAACGTGTGCTCCTCAGTTCCCAGTTTCTCTGCTTGCACTGTCTCTGTGGTGACAGCCTGGGACAAATGCACTCAGTTCACAGAGCACAGTGCAGTTGCAAGCAGTACATCAGCAGTGGTTGTGTGCTGGAAGAGCGGGAAAGTGTTTGGGGGCAACAGGCTGGCCACAGCTTTAGGAGGAACTTGGTATGACTGTGCAGAAAATGCATAATTCAGAAAACAGGGATAAAATATTTATATTATAATGTTATGAGCACAACAAAGAGCATTTTTGTACTTTACAATGTTTTCTGTATGCTCTATGTTTTCAAGTGCCAAAAGCAGCAATGCACCAAAGAGCACATCATCTGGAGAGTTACCTCTTACTGCATCTAACATCTCCTTTCCTGGTAGACAAGAAACAAGATCTGTTTGTTTTCCTGTGTTTGGGTTCAAGACTGAATATTGCTGGTGCAGTGCATAGTTTCCCAGAGTCATGTGGTCTGTGGGGTCCACTGTGTCAGAATGCGTGTGATTAATGTGACTCAAGAATGCCATGGGACAGCAGGACCTGAGGGTGAAGTTGGTAGCAATTCTAAATTAACTACTTGTAAAACAAATTTAGGCTTTGTGAGTTCAGAATTTTTTTTCCCACACAAAAGAGAACAGAACCATAAATTACTCTAGATTAGGGACTAGTGAATAGCACTTCTGCATGATCCCTGGATGTCAGCCATCAACAAGGGCATTGGTTCCTATTCAGTTTGTCTGTTGACCGTGGGCTGTTGACCAGCAATTTCAGTGCAGGAGTTTGCAGTCCAAGTACCTGTATGTACTCTGCTCTGAAATTAATGGTGGCTAGTTTTAAGGCATGTGAATTTCAAATATGGCATTAGAAATTAAGATCTAACTTACTTGACAGAGGTAGTAAGATCCCCTGGATATAAAACAGGCTTTGGGATTTTGTAGGCCTCTGCTTTGAAAGGCTGGTATGCAACATTGTCTAAAGACACTCATTTGCCACAGCAATAAGCGACCTAATTATTTTTAGCACTTCCTTTGTAGCTATACATGGAGAAGCTATGACTCACGATTTGGGTCTGCTCCTGGATTATCAAAATTTGGGTATTGATTATTGAGACGTGTGAAATAACATCTTTTTGGACAGTGAGGCTTCAGATTTTTTTTATGGCAAAATGATGCAAAGCTACATCACTTCCTATCCAGTTAAAGAAGCGACCTTTGGTACTATTCTTGGTGTTCAGCCTACTTACTTTAGAAATCACTGAAAAAAATACTGTCATGGAAGAATAGACATTGATGTCCTTGGGTGGCTTACAAAATGTTTGCAAAATGCTTGCATTTTGTTTTTCTATGACGTGGAGAATTCAGGACTCCATTCAGCCTCTGTTCATCAACAAATGGTGGACTACTTTCATAGATGTGCCAGCACTTGACAGACATATCTAGTTCTGTCCTGTGCTGGCATGCTGCATGTTAGAGGAGTAGTCAGAGCTACTGTAAGGCAGAGCTCCAGAGATACTGTAAAGGGAATTCAGCAGAGGAGGGCTGTAGTTCCCATCCATGGAGGGGTTTTGAATAGTTCCCTTGTTCCAAGGGAGTAACTTGCGCAGGTTTAACATTTACCCCTCATAATTCTATATGCTTATCAAGGAGTTAAAACTGCCCCTTTATTAGCCCTTGAATGGGGAAGGTGTGCATTTTCTGCAGGACAAAATACGTTGGAGTTTCTGGAACTGCTTTTCAATCTCATTGTGGTTCTCGGAAGTGAGCAGAAAGACCTGGTCCTTCATTTGGCACATGGAGGTCCCTCAGGATGTGCCTTACTGCATGCAGAAGAATTTTGCAGTCTATTGACTAAGCAGGCCGTTCACACAAAAAAATACTTGATTCACTGGTACCATGTAATTTTTAACACATCTCCAAATCAGTCTTTTTTTCTATGTTTTCTAATTGCTATGGCTGACTAGCACAGCAATGAAGAAGCTGCTGTTTGAGTAAGTGTTAGAAGACATATATAATTAAGCCAACTCGTAACTGAAACTAGCCACTCTCCTGGCTTAAAATAAACTGGATTTGTACTGCTACCTGCTGTGGGTCTGTACACCAGCAGTATTAAGAAAGCATCAGTGCTACAGCAGCCAGCTGCCCGTAGCCTGGCCTCTGCCACAGAGTGATCGGATTCTTTATTAGTGTAAAGTTCTTTCTCTATTAACCTTCCCTCAGGAAAGGGGAAACACGGCCTCCATTGTAATTAGCTTACACAGCCGTCCATGTAAGCTAAAGAATGGAAAGTGTCAGGGGTGCTTGCAGCAGCCTCGTAGGCATTTGCTGTTAGCAGGGAAAAGTTAATCTGCTCTCAGATTTTGGCAAGGGCACAAAAGCCCACGTGTAAAAATGTTCTTAGAATGAATTAAATTTCATGTAAAAGTGACCACACAGTAGGTAAATTCATAAAATAGTGGTGATGATGGAAAATGTGACTAATCAAAAGGCTGCATTAACTTAATGAATAAAATTATCCTTTCATATAAACTGAGGTTCTTAAGTGCCTTATTTTAAAAATGTGTTTGTTTATTGTTCTGTAGCTTATAACAACTGTGTTATTTCACCTACCAGCACACTCTAGAAGTTTTATCTCTAACAGTGTTTGCATTCAAAGTATGGGGTTTTTTTGGGAAAAAAAGAAGATTAAATCAAAAAGCAACTCTGTGACACTGAGTCACTGAATTTGTTTTACTAAGTGGATTAAATAAGAACATGAAAAAAGTGTGAAAAAATAGAAATGTTTTGATTTTTCGCTTTGAAATTACTTGTCTCAAAAGTATTTTAATTTTTGTTTTTGAATTCTCCCTTTTCCGTTCAGAACTGGAATATAAAGTGCAGAGCCCCTTGGGTTATCAGGGCAACACAGACCAGGCACACAGCTGGAGTGTGCAGAGCTGTTGCTTGTTCTTTCCCTGCTGCGCATCCCTCTTCTCGAATCCATTTGATCTGAGTTTCACAGGTCCTTGTGGATTGATTCTCCTTCCTACCAGTGCATGTTTCTCTCCTTGATTTCTTCTTGAAAGTACTGACTCAACAAGTTTCTATAATCATAAAGAGTCAGGCTTGATGTTTTTCTGTGTGATTAGAAATGTTCTGCTCCCTGTGCGCTTTGAGAGCTGTAGGAGGCTGGTCCCAGGGTGGAATCTGAGCAAGCCCCGAGTAGGCTCTCAGCCCTGCTGTGTGTGCTGCTGGCAGGGCAGCCACAGTGGCAGCCCTGCTCTCCAAGGCTCCTGCCCTGGAGATGCCTTGATCCAGCAGATCTCAAACAGCACCTCAGATTCAGGAGCTGTGCAAGCAATGCCCGAATCATCTCTTCTGTTAAAGTGAAGTGCAAATAAAAGGCTGCATCAGATAGTTAGCTCTCAAACAAGGCAGCTGAGGAAACATCTTTGAGTCTGTAACGTCTGGGCATTGATCAGGTGCAGAGGTTGAGAGGGATCTGGGAAAGGCATTCCTACCTCTTTCCTCCACCCAAAGCTTTCCAGCTATTCAGTTGTGTTGGATCTTTTGTGTTGGACCTCTTTTCTCCTCACAAAACATTCTTAAATAGAAAAATAGGAATTTGCTTTTATAGTTCACAGCAATTACAAAGTAGCTATTTTTATAAATTTGGTGGGACTCCTTTTCTCCTTTCCTTTTCCTTTTCCTTTTCCTTTTCCTTTTCCTTTTCCTTTTCCTTTTCCTTTTCCTTTTCCTTTTCCTTTTCCTTTTCCTTTTCCTTTTCCTTTTTCCTTTTTCCTTTTTCCTTTTTTTTTATAAGGTCTTTCACAAAGGAGTTTTAAGCTTATGTGGGCTTCCAGCTCAAGCTTCATATACTTGTCAGGAAAGAAAAAAGAAAGGGTTTGCTTTTTTTGGGGCCAGGTGTTTTATATGGCTAAGTTAAGACATGCCTGAAAAGGCTGTGGTTATTTTCCTGTCTGTAAAGTACTGCATTCATTTGTTATTTTTTCCCTTCCTTTTCGTAACATCAAGCACATAACCTTTCAAACGTGCTATTTATTTCTGTGTTTTCTGTTTGTAAATCCCCTACGACCATTAGTTTCTTTGGAACGCTGGAACTGAAAGTGGACATTAGTTTCCTCCTCTCCTCAAATATTCTTACAGATGTTGCTGTAAATCAATTGCAGGACTGACATAGCATTTGGCCGCCTGACAAATGTGCTATAGTAATGCACCTCAGTAAAATGTGGAATTTTACTGCTTGTAACTTTTTTGAAGCAGTTGTAAATTCTCATCCATGTCAGCACAGGTGGAAAGATAGTCACAAATAATGTATGCACGTGTGTGTGTGTGTGTGTGTGTGTGTATGTGCGCGCACACGTGCTGGCGTGCATGTGTGTTTGTAGAGGGTGGGGTGTAGAGATTGTCTGTGGTTATTCTTTCTAGAGAGTCCTCTAGGTGGTTCAGAACTTCCATTATTTAATTCAGCTGCTTGAAGCAAATTAGAAGAGCAAATACTCTAATTAAACTCAAAATTATCTTGCTAACTGTTTTTTGGAGAGAGAATGTGTGCCTGAAAATTGAAGCAAGGAGGCTATGGCAGCTGAAGGTGGAGCTGGGGCTGGTAAACCGTGACAAGCTTCACAGCAGCCACTCAGGTAATGATAAAAGAGCCATTTCCGGTACCCACCATGAGTTTTTGCTTCTGAGAGGGCTGAGCCAAGCTGCTCTTCATCAAGAGAATTCAGCTGTGAGCTGAACACTATGCTGGTAGCTCACAGCACTGGTCAGGGACGGGAGTGTGTTATCCCAAGACGTTTTGCTTTCCTGTTTCCTTGTGGAATCTGTTCCAAGAGGCGAGATGTTTGGAAACGTTTAGGAATACAGCTAATCCTACTGAATGGGCCATGCTGACCAGGCAGCCCCCATTCAGCCTTCCTGGCTGTGCCAATCATTCTGCCTCCCTGATGAGAACTTGGTTTTCATCAGAACATGTGCTGAGCCTGGCAAGGAGCTAGACTATCCTTTCCCCAAAAATAAGAATTTTCTGTCTTTCCTATACTTGAGTATAAGACTACTCAGAAGTTGTTTCACAATATCTAAGAGCAAAACATTTGGAGGAATCTTAGATTTTGATGAGCTGCTCTGCTGAACTTCCTGGGAAGAAAGCCAGGCAGAAATTCTGGGAACACTGATTTTGGAAATATTGCCTCTTCTTACAATGAATGGTAAGAAGTATATTTGCTTAAAAACTAAATAATAATAAGCTCACCCTAGAAATATCTTTCTTAGCTATTATTTCAATCATCATTACAGAAACATGATTTGGAATAGAATTCCAGCTTACACTATATTATATTATTTGTAGAGCATGGATACGGTGACAAACATCAATCTGCATACAAAACTAGTGTTAAAAGAATATTTATTCTCTTAGTCAGAGACTTTAAAATCATGTGGTTTTAAAGGCAAAAATGAGTATTTGGCCTTGTCAGAGTCTTCATGAACTGTCCGTCTTTAGCTGTAGTGCTTTGGTTCTTCATGGTTCCTTTTAGCTGTTGGAAGGCTGGGCCTGTAGCCTCTGGTAACTGTCTTGGTTTCCCCTGGGCTCATATTCAGCATAAGCATCTCAGGAGACACTTCTCCCCATGTCTTGGAAACCCATCTGAGAAGGAGCTGCACTGCTGTTCAAGGCTGCCCACAACTCTCTGTCAACCTCAGAAAACAGATCAAAACAGATCAAATTAAAACCTTAATTTTGGACAGATAGGGATAGGTCAGTAAATCTTGTGCTATAACAATCTTTGTTACTCACTAGAAGTGAGAAAAAATAGTACGGTTCAGTTGACTTCAGAAAGCCCCAAACAAGTTTATAGAAGGCGCAAGCAAAAAACCCCAGATATTTAATTGTAATTTGTTGCATCTGATGATGAAGCTGACATCAGTAACATGATACTCTTTTCTGCTGACTTTAAATGCTTCTAATAGGAATGGAGTTGGATCTATTTTGACAATACTATGACATGCAAATTATTGCAGGAAGTGCTCCTTTGTAAAAGCCATCTGTGTTTCCTCCTTCAATCCACTTAGAAATGTCTGATAAAACCTGCTTTCCCACAAATATAGGAGTCTTTTTCTGATTTTCAGCCCAAATTTACCCAAGGCAGATATTTGCTCTTTGGAGTAACAGCTTTCTCTTGCTGAAAGGGGATGAAACAGTATCCAATATGTAGATTCCAATGTTTTCATAAAGACCAGCCATATTCCTTCTCTGCCTTCCTGGTGTAGAGAAGCCAAATTTCTGTACTTTGAATATCATGTGTCTTTTCCTTAAAATTTTGGGCATCTCTTTCCTCTAAATTTATAAATCAAATAAAGAATCATTGTAACTCAACAATGGCAATCATTTGAAAAATTAGTTTTATTAAGAACTTTGCATTAAATGTTGACTAATGTTGCTTCAGCAAGGAAGAAATCAATTTCTGTTGAGCAGAATCACAAGAAGGTTCTATCTAGTTCCAAAACACGATGATTTACACTGGGTACAAGTTGGCCTTGTTTGAAGTCAATAGTAATATTCCTATTTAAATTAGGATTTTATTAGTGTTCTAGCAGTTAAGAATAGGATGACTGAAGGGGCTGGTTACAGTGAAAGGGATCACTGGGTTTGGATTTTTCTATTAAAATGATCTAATCTGTCATTAATGCAGCAAGCAATTAATTGCCCCTTACAACTAATGCAAATAAATCAATTTGATCAAAATCCAAAATGTGTCACTGCTCAGAAACCTGAATTTTAATGAAAAGGAAGAACATATTCTGACACTTTAGCTTGTCTGATCTCCATTCTAATCTCACTGAATGTTAGTTGTTTAAAGCACTTGAATAATTTTAACTACAGTGTACCAATTTATCATTCTAGGATTGAACCTGAAATTGAATATACAGAAGGCAGTGAAAGAAAAAAAAAAACAAAGCCTCAACTTTCCTGAGCAAGTAACTAACTAAGCAAATGAAGTCATATTCAGACTGCTCACATGTTCAGCATTGTTGCGGCTCCCTTCAAAACTTAGTGGTCTTGTTTTTTTATTCTTATCTCTGTTTTGCTTTCAGCTGAGATGCACCATGACAGAAATATGGCCTTTCCTCTGTGTTTATAATTGCTTGAATTATAAGCTTCCTGTGGGAATGGCTACCATGCTGCTATGCTTAGGCATTTATGAAATGTCTCTATTTCTGTCTGTGTCCTGACATGGGGCAAAAGCCAAGCAGGAAAAGCAGGTTATTCTTTAAAAGTGTCATTCCTTTGGGAAGCAGAGAGATCCTCCCAGCTACCTGCAGAGAGTTCCCCACTGCCAACTTATTTCACCCCTCATGACCAGCTTTGGGGACCAAATGCTTCTTTTTTTTCCTGTGATTCTTCACACTCCTCATAATTTCACAAGTCGGGCAGGTGACTTTGCTCTGCAGCTGCAGGATGAATCTGCATTAGCTCAAAATGTGCTTATTTCTAACTTTGGCTTTGGTTTGACTTTTGCTTCTGTATATTTGCTGAAGGGTCTTGCCCTTTTGTGCAAGCCAACATTATCCAAAGGGAATTTACTTTCTCACAACAGATTTCTTAGTCCCCCATTAGTAAGTACTTCCTTAATGGAAAACGTTGCTCAAACCCATCACCACTGAGCGTAAAACCACCTAAAAATATAAGAAAATATACAATTTAAAAGAGAAAATGTGATTTATTTATTTATTTATTTTATTTATTTATTTATTTTTAAAATGCATGCTATCATTCCTGAAACACTTGGCAAGAGTGCTTTAAGTGCACCATAGTCACCCATACCTTGCAGGGACTGGCTGAGCCCATGGCCTAGACAGCCCTCTGGAAGTGCGTGTGTTTCTCTAGTGACAGGAAAATGTACTTGTGGCAGACACCTAGGGAAACATCTTGGTTAGCAAGAATCACTCCCGGCCATTTGCTTTGTGTTGCTCTTTTCACACATGATGGAAAGACAACTTCATCACTAACACCCATTCAGAAATGTATTTGTGTATGAGGTTCTAACAGCTAGGATTTCATTATTAGTCTGGGTGGAACTGTGAAGTCTTTGTTTAAGCACACAAATGTGAAAACAGGCACAATTTTTATCACACTCCCCAAAGACCTAATATATTCAGTCTTATACCGAATCCTGAGAGGTGAGGTTGTAGAACATGAAGCAGTATTGTATTTAATTTACTGTTTTATTATAAAATGAGCCACCAGGTAGATATTTATTTTGTAAGTTTGAATAGGTGATTTATATTTTGGTGCTGTAAAACTCTTATAATTTTATGCTACCAGCAAGATAAATAAATAAAACATATTGTATTTCTTAAGACACAGAATAGAAAAAGAGATTAACATTTTGTTCCAACAAAAAATATTGTTCCATATTGATAAAATCCTGAAAAAAATGTAGACCTTCTGAAATAGTTGTAGACAAAAAAAAAGATTGTTTTATTTTGTTTTCTAAGTTTGACTCTTTCAATTCTAGTTTCCTCTAGTGAAAATTCAAGGGACTTCCAAAGCAGTGTCCTCAAGTTTTCAGAAATGTCCAAATGTCTTTATCAGTTTGCTTGATGAATCAGAAATGTCTGATATTATGATACATCAAAGGCCTGTCTTTCTTGTAACAGGAAGATTCACTCCTTGTATTCATAAACTTGCACAGCAAAATGAGATTTCCTGACTGGGACACTGCAGAAAGATGGGAATATTTTTCTTGTCCTAACATCTCCCTGTTCAAGTCTTATGTTTGGGTTTTTGTTGTTGTTGTTTTTGATTGAATCAAGCAGATCCTTCTGTGATTAAATTCAGATGTGCTTTGGGGGGACAGCTGTGTTTGAGTCTGTTCCCAGTGGTCAGCTGGGGAAGGAGTAGCAGTGGTCCCCCTGCAGAGCTTGCTCACAAGCCTTCAACCCAGGGCTTCCAAAGCATGTCATAGCTGTAACACAGTCCTTACATCATTTCAGGGCTTTATATGGTGACAAAAATGGAGGGAGGGAGGGAGGGAGGGAGGGAGGGAGGGAGGGAGGGAGGGAGGAAGGAAGGAAGGAAGGAAGGAAGGAAGGAAGGAAGGAAGGAAGGAAGGAAGGAAGGAAGGAAGGAAGGAAGGAAGGAAGGAAGGAAGGAAGGAAGGAAGGAAGGAAGGAAGGAAGGAAGGAAGGAAGGAAGGAAGGAAGGAAGGAAGGAAGGAAGGAAGGAAGGAAGGAAGGAAGGAAGGAAGGAAGGAAGGAAGGAAGGAAGGAAGGAAGGAAGGAAGGAAGGAAGGAAGGAAGGAAGGAAGGAAGGAAGGAAGGAAGGAAGGTTCTCCAGCAATAATGATTTCACGGAGGTGCAAAATGGAGCCTGGAGGTGACCCAGGCAATTTGGAAGGGCTTCTGCCAGGGCTATGTAGCAGAACTTGTCCTGAGCAGTGTGCACACAAGCTACACTGTGTCATTTGATCTAGAGCCAGGTACTGATCCCTTGGGTAGATGGCACTGATGACTCTATGGTGCAAAACAAGCACTGGCATCTTGAAAGTGCATTTTAGGTCTTTGAATGCATGAATTCCCAGCCTGATCCACTTTAGGAGCTATAATGCCATTAGTTTCCATGTGCAGGCATGGAAGAAAGAGGAATACCTTTAAGCATCTATCAGTTTGGGGTTATTTGGGATGTTTGTGTGTGTTTTCACTTATTCAAGGGGCCTCTGAAGAAAATGGATAATTACACATTATTTTTAATAAAGCTGTGGTTATGAACTTTGTTTTCATATTGAAGGCATGTGAAATAAGAAAAACGAAGGAGAGGGTTTTGAAAAATCTTAAAGGGGAAAAAAAAAGGAGGCTGTCCCAGCTTTGGCCCCTCCCAATGCCTTGTGAACCCCAGCATTGGTGCGGAAAAGGCCAAGAGGATGTGAAAGCACTGCTCAGCAACAGCTAAATCATCAATGTGCTACCAACACTGTTCCAGTCAAAAATCTAAAACATATTTCTCCATTCAAACTACTATAAAGTTAGTTGTGTCCCAGTGAAAACCAGTACAGAAGGAAAAAACAGATATCATAATTGGGGAATATTTTTAATATTTACCTGATAGCATTCTTTTTTACTTGTGTTTAAATGTGTTTTTGGTTTTATTCCATTGCATTTTTAGTTACTTCCAAGACATGCAATATGGTTTCTTGTCCTTGCTAAAATCAACCAACTTTAGACAGGTCAGCATTTTACCTAGGAACTTCTAAGGAACAAAAAACTTGTATTAATAGATAAGACATATTTTTGCAGGTAAACCCTATTTGGTGACTTTACATAACCAGTAGAATATGAATTGGGAAAGCAAGCTCTTTTAAAAATTAATAAGAACTTTTCAGAAAAAGAAATTTGCAGAAAAGGTCATAGTTTCAAAATTTGGAAAACAGCCATAAAATCATCTAATCAGCATTCCTTGGGGAACATTTATTCAGGGCACAATAAATCAGATTAACTGAAATAATTACCTTCCAGAAATAATTTGATCAGCTCTCCATTTAACTTGACATTAATTTGACCAAAAAGAGGAAAACAAAGTAATGTCTGGGCTGGAATCTTCTGTTTATTGTTCCTTCCTTGTTAAAAAGCTCACAGGTAATCTTTATTGGTAGCAATTTGGTGTTAGTAGATAACCAACAATTTATTACTAGATTCATGCCATATTGCTTCTTCAACTTACAAAAACCCATTTCTTGCATCGATAAAACACTTTTTAATTTATCATCTCTTGAGAGCACTTAAGCAACTGTGATTCAATTAAACCAGTGTTCAATGTCTGTGCCTGTGTTTCACACTTGGATGATAAAATAAAAAGATGGGGCACATTATACCTATTGATGGACTATAGCTTATTTATGGTTTTAACCTATAAGTCTTTAACAGTCACCTGAATTTTGCATGTGTGTGTGTGGAGACTGCTGAGCTGATAAACAAAATCTACAATCCACACAGAGAAAGGAGAAACATATTTTAACATTTTATCTGTTTATGTAGTGAATATACAGCTTTTGGTTTTGTGAGTTCCAGAAAGCAATTTTCCCTCCTTACATGCACAACCGGGCTGCCACAAGCACTAGTAGTGCAACCTTTCCTAAACTGGAAGAGCCACCAATGCTGTTTCAAGGGATTTTCACAGGGATTCAGTCTTTCATCCATTCTGTTTGCTTCCTAAACTCCTGTGATAGACTTTCTGGCAATGATGTAATTTCAGCTTGTAATGTCAATGCATCAGAGAAAGGAAAATAAATAGTCTTTAAAAATATGCAGGTGAGGAAACTGAATCAGACAAGTGCAAACTGGTTTGTCCAAGGTCATGTAGAGAGAGCCAATAGACTTATTTTATATATAAATATGCACATGTATCTATAGAGAGAGGGAGATGGATAATATAGATATAGATATATAGATATAGATCCAGGCTGAGTTTGAATCAAGAGGGGGACACAAAATTTCAGAGGTACCTAGTTTAGCTGAGGGAATGAAGAACACAAAAATGGAAAAACCTCAATCTTTTAAAATATAAAAGGAAAAAAAAAATAAGATGATTGCACTGTTTGTTTTCAGTCTCTAATCTGCCATATTGCTCTCACACAGAAGCTTTGAAATAGAGAGTTTCAAAATACAAAATGGAAGGATAGATAGTGAAAGGCAGTTGAAGTTCTTACACTGATGTCTATTCCACAGGCTCACCTGAATAATGCCTTTTGAAGCTGTTACATTGCAGGGGTTCAGAAGAACAAGGCAAAATGTTTGTGTTTTTATTAATTCACTTATACAAAATGCAGCTTTTGGGGACGGTGTCTCACAAGTACAGCTGCCAAGATATTGCCTCAGAATTGAAACACAAAATCTTCCTGACATGAACTAATTTGCATGAGGCTCTTGTGTCCTTTACAGCTCATGGAAAAACCTGGGTGATTTTAAGGAGCACAAAATATTCTTGTAAAGAGAGATTTAAATGAACGTGAAAACAGTAAGTTGGAACTGATGGAATATTTTTGATTAAAATTTTCTTTGGCATAGTTTGTCTTTTAACAAACTTTATTTATTTTTTTTTTTTTTTATTTTTCAGGAGCTCTGATGTTTTATATTTTTTCCACTTTTATAAATACCTTTTCTGTAAACATAGAAAGGAATTTTGTAGGATTCATATCAGGTTTGTTATTATGGAAGAAATTTCCTTTTCCCAACAACTTCATTGTGTCCAGCAGGCAGTGATGATGATGATGATGACACAGCAAGGATGGCTGAGCTGTCAAGTGAAGGTGGGAACCAGCAGATCCCCAGGGAAGGTGCAGTATTTCCCCAGAGATTTCTGACAGGACTATTTCTTGAAGCAGATGTGAGAATTAAAGATTAATAACAGTTCAGATTTTGTTTTATTATGATTTTCTCAAACTTTTCATCACTGAAAAGATATAAAGATGAGGGTTTATTTTGTTTTGTTGGTTGTTTGTTGGGTCTGGGTTTTTTTCTCTCCTGACTCAAACTCTTCTGTGTTATTGCTGCTCCTGGTGTTTTTTCCCCAGTTTATTTAATCCAGCTGTTTGGGTAAGCATTCTGTTTTACTTTGTGTTGAGCTGCTGATTTCTGGCAGTGGCTTCTACCTCTAATTCTGTACATAATGAACAAAATAGAAGGAAAACAAACAATAGCAAAATATGTCATGATGCATTGCATCTTTTCCATGCTTTTTGTTGATCATATGCACATCATTTGTCATGCTGCCAAGAGCATCTGAGCTTCAGTCAACTACCTTTGGGACTGTAATTCCTTTATGATCTGTTCTCCTATTTATTTTGTTTTGAATGGCTTAGCAGTGCAGCTTGGAAAAAATACAGGCAAAGGTCTTTGGACTAAGTTTCTGTTGAATTAACATACCATTGGCTACGGGCATAATGCATTTTGGGCTGGCAACTGGCCTTGAGAATGCAAATCAAATGAATTTATTTTCTTTTTCAACTCCTATCTACTTGGAGCAGCAGACATTCTTATCACAAGTTAATGCTGTACTAGCAACATATTACAACTGGAGAAAGGTATTGGATACAAGGAGTTCACTGATCTGTGTATCTTGCTATTTATCCTACATATGTTAATAGAACATGTCTACTACACAGAATTCATTATATTTAGTTTCTTCTGCTTAGTTCTTGCATACGGAAATATAACTGCATTGGGTTGTTTGGTTTTTGGTTTTGGTTTTTGTGTTTGTTTATTTTTTTTTGGAGGTGAGGAAAGAATAATGTGATTTGCATTATTCATGGGGAAAAAAATATGGCCAAGAGGTAGGTTGGGAGAATTGAAGTAAATCACAGGGTAAATAGATTATTAAGCTTAACTGTCTAATGTACATAAGAGCCCAGAATAGCTCTGTCTGGCTGTGTTTCAGAAGGTGCCTTTGCAGTCAGACAACAATGCAAGTTTTCAAAATGTCTCTAGTATAGGTACCTGTGTTGTAGAAATCTATATCTAATGGTATTTCTGTCCCCTTTTCAGACTGCTATGAAAAACAGCTATTTATAGGAAGCACCTCATCTCAGCCTGATTAACAGACTTAAAATATCATGATAAATGTAAGATTTAGTAATGCCATTTGCTCTTCCTGATGAGTAACCCAGATGTACCTGCCTTCTGCATCAGCTTGTTGAGAGTAATGCCATTTACAATTTTATAAAATTTAAAATCTTGCACTATTTCTTGATATTGAGATAGAGTTGTGTTCCAAAGCATGGCATGCCTCATGATAGTGGGTAGCATCCTTTCATGATGACAATGGTATATGTTGTGTATTCAGGATCCTTAATAATTCTACAGTGAGTGAGAATCAAATATTGATCAGTATGCTTCAATACAGATATGAGATTTAATCATATGCTTGAGTACGATCATAAAATATTTATGCATGTGGATCAATAAAGATTAAGAATAAAGTTAGTATGATATACACAATAATTACATAAAGGAAAAAAATACCATTTTCTTATGAAGTAAAAATTAATAGTTAATGTACCTATGTACTCTTGTGGATATATCTTCGATAGAGACTTGCATTTGTGACCCAGCAGGTGGTGAGAACATTGCAACTGCTCAAAAATATCAAGGGGTTGGCTACATTGCTCCTGACCAAGTCAGTAGATAAATTAAAATTCACTTACTTTAAATAATGATATGAAAATTCTTGAACTGAAAATCCCTGTGTCTGTCTAGCTGCAGAACTATAGTTAAAGGGAGCAGTTGAGGTAAAGAAATCGTAAAACTGTGTAATATGAACCCATCACTCCTGAGGAGTGAGATTAGAGCAGAGAGTCGGCACAACCAACCTCTTTGCCATCTGCTCCTGCAGTTTCCTGGCCAGGTTGCAGGGCAGGCAGTAACCTCCCTTTTGTGCTATTAAAAGTGCTATGTGATGTCTTCTGCATCAAGGTATTTGTCCAAACTTCACACATTCTGAATAGAAATTCATCAGAGCAGATTTAGATTGAGGCACAGGATGTTATCTTACAAGAGCTGTCCTTGGAAGCGTTAAACTCACTAAATGTAAACTCAGAGCAGGCAGTGCGTAACTAAGCCATCAGAACCAGTCCTAAACGAGCTAAAACATGTACAGGAAGACAGAAATGTGTGTTTTTCCCCATAGTGTTTGATTCCACTAAAGAAACTCTTCTGAACCAAGTCTCTAGGATAGCTCATTTAAAGTTAACATGGATATTTCTACAAGGCTTTGCCCTCCCCACACATAGCCACAACTTCAGCAGACTTGTCCAAATTACAGCAGAATATGTTTTTATACATGTGAAATTACTACATCAGAAATATAGCCCATGGAGAAAAGACTGGCAAAAAGACAAGAAAAAGAATTTAACTTTAATTATTTTGCTTTCTTTTACCCTGACTTCTTCTACCAAAATTAAAAAGCTTAATGTTCTTTTTGAAATTAATTTTCTCAGTACTTCTATGTACATTCAGGATATATGTGTATATTATTTAAAAATATAATATCCTTTAAATAAAGCCATCATTTAAATATTTATAAATATTTTGCTAAAATATGAGAAACTAATTTCATTTTTTTTTCAGACCTATAACAGGGACCAAACATTAATTAATTATCAGGTTTTTAATACTAAAGATTACAGCCTCAGAACAAAGGTTTCCATATAATGAAAATATAATTTTGAGGAATGTATACTTAGTGAATCCGTGCTGTGATATATACAAGAAATTAATCTTTAAAAGAAATATTATTTTAGAAAATATGTATTATATTTATAATTATCTATTAAGAATCTCTACTATATTCATAATATATTTATATATTATAAATATTATATATGTTATATACTTTATATTATATATAAATATATCATATACAATATAGATTATTTACAAATATATTTATATTTATAAGATATTTATATATTATAATATATTTTTTATATATATTATAGATCACATACTATATTTAATCAACAAAAGGAAAGTGATTTCGGAAATCTACTTGGTCAACACATTCTGTTCCCTTTATTCTCTTATTTCTCTTTTCACGGTCTTTTCAAAACAAGTATCAATACCTTTTGTAACGAACAGTGGAGGAGGTGTGAAGAGATGAAGAATCTAGGTGTACTCACCATTGGCTGAATGTTATTTTAAGTGAGCAAGAAAAATAGAGAACCTTGGTTACACAAAGACGGGTTCAAGGGATGACAATTCCATTAATGGCGCAGAGAGCAGAAGAGAACAAATGAATCACACTCAAAGGATCAGAGACTCAGGCTGAGGACTCAGCCAGCATCTGGAATGAGAGTTCTACATCAAGCAAATGGAAATATCTCAGCTGCAAGTGCTTTATAGCCATTCTCCATTCTTTTATTATTTTCTTTGTTATTTTAATTGCACTGGGAATTGTTCCTTGCTGTGAAAACCACAGCATCTTTCCTTAAAGAAATACAACTGGTGTGGTGATGTGGGTTTTTTAATTTCATAGCATATTATAAGACTATAATTTATTTTTAATTTACAAAATAGAGCAGGATTTTCCACCTGGGGGCACAGAATCTCCTGTAGTAGAATCTGGGTATTTCTTGGAGTCTATAAATCAAAAGCATTTCAAATCTCTGATGGAGAAGAAAAAATATTTAAAATCTAAATACATGTAAAATATTTTCAGGGAGAAAAAAAAAATCAACTAGTGAACAATTGAATTAATTATCCCCCAAAACTGTTATAAGCTTCTGATGTTCCTTGTTGTAACACGCTTTTGTGACCGCAATGCTTTCCCATGTTGTGTCATTCCTCTTGATGCTTGTATTGCCTTCTGACTTTGTAGGATAGGATTTCCAGCTGGTAAAATGTAATCAACCGTTTTGACTTTGAATTGTGTCTTTAAAAAAAGATGAGCCAAGCTAATTGTTTGTATTCTGAAGGCACTTTCACCTTGTCCTCCACTTTTCAAAGGTGTATTCAACAACTGGGCAAACAAAGCAAAATTGATGATGCACTGGTAAAAAGCAACTCTTCCAAATCTGTGTAGTGGTACGAGTTCCTGGGGAAGTATAATTTTAATTTTCTCTATTTTTAAGTGGGGAACATCCTCAGAAAATGAACATTTTTGTTGTTGTTGCCCATTAAAACAAAGCAAGAGGTAAACAAGCAGTTAATGAATCACAAGGAGCAAAATCCAACCTGCTGTAACTCCTCTAGAGTTTCAAGCCATTGAAACTCTAGAGGAATTTTTTGTCGAAGACACCAAAGGTGAGGCTAGAATCCAATTTATAATGTCAGATTATCTTCTATGTAAAAAAATCACATTATGTTTTTTCAGGTGAAAATTTCTTAAGGCATCATACAACACCCATAAATACAGAACACTTCCTATGTGTTCATTTTATGTCTCACGTCTTATGTTACATCCTTATTGCCCAATATTAAAAATTATCACCTATTTTTTTATCAATTTAATTTTATTTTTTTTGTATTATCACAAATTCGAAATTTATTTTCAGTTTCTCAACTGTCAATAACAGACCACTTTCAGCTCAATAAACGCAGCTAATTGTGTGTGCATATACACACAGCGGAACAAAGCTGAACCAGTCTATATGTACTCAATTCACTTGGGCCTTTGAACTAAGCCAAGTGAAAGAAGGCAGCTGGGAAGGCCTGGTGGCAGCCAAATCTTGAAATGTTAACAGAAGCAGCTAAAGAAACTCTCGCCAAGTCAGCAACACCACTATCCCAACTGCATCCATAGCACTGAGTGCTGCCAGAAAAGTAGATTACAGGGTTTGGTTTATGAGTTCTTTGTCTGCCAGGCAAGCTTTGTGTGTGGCCACGTATGTAACACTTAGTTCTTGGTGAAGGAAGGATGGGTATCAATGCTAGTGTGCAAGGAGAGAATGAACAGGTGTTCAAAAGTGTGTTTCTCTTCCCTCAGACATCACTGTCTGCCGTGCACGAGCCGAAAATGGCATTACAAGGCTGATCTGCTCAGTGTGGTCAGAGACTCAGTTGTATGCAGTGGTCATTGAGCTCTGTAATTAATGTAGCTAAACTAAAACGTCCAGCTGTTGGGTCCCCGATTTGCCCTCAGATGCATGTGTGTGGCTTCTGTGCTTCAATGGGAACAGTGTGTGCATAGCTGGGGACGGGATCTGGCTCTGTGTGTACACATTTGAGCTTCTGTATATACAATAGTTTTAAGGGGAAAGAGAAATATATTTTCCTGAATTATGATATTCACTAGCTTCCCATTTCCTTTCTGTACCAAATGTTACTGTTTGCTTTTAGAGTTGTGGACCTTGGTGAGTAGCAGTCTTTTTTGGCAAAGCTTGTAGGTAATTTGGTGACCCTGTTTCAACCAAAGCAAAGCTTTTTTCCTAATCTCTAGCTGAACCACAGCCTGAGCTGTGGAAATGTCAGAAAGGAGGAGAAGAGGAGGAGAGGAGAGGAGAGGAGAGGAGAGGAGAGGAGAGGAGAGGAGAGGAGAGGAGAGGAGAGGAGAGGAGAGGAGAGGAGAGGAGAGGAGAGGAGAGGAGAGGAGAGGAGAGGAGAGGAGAGGAGAGGAGAGGAGAGGAGAGGAGAGGAGAGGAGAGGAGAGGAGAGGAGAGGAGAGGAGAGGAGAGGAGAGGAGAGGAGAGGAGAGGAGAGGAGAGGAGAGGAGAGGAGAGATGTAAAAACCCAAATTTTCTGTTTGTATCTGAAATGTGAAACAGCAATGCCAAAATATCCCAGGAAGTCTATTCTAGCTGTACTACTGACCCAGCCAAAACCAAGTGCTTCTGGAAATCCTTCAACAAATCCTATTTGAGTTATTTCCAGTCTTGCTTCCAGACCAGAGAGGCTTGGATAAGACATTCAAAAGTTTGAATGTTTATCAGCTACTTCTTCCTTTTGCCTCTCCCTGTATCTAAACAAGAGCCCAGATTCATCATCAGCTTTTCACGGATCTGTCACTTCTTTCTGCAGACATATCTGACTGCTTCTCCACCCATACAGGTCAGAAAGTTGAAACAACTGAATTTATCTTTTCTAATCATAAAATAAAGACCCTAAGATTTTAAGCAACATCCTATAACTGAGCAAGAGCTGATGGTGATATTGTCCTTCCTCCTGTGTTCCCATTTGTGCACTGAAATATTTTGAACATCAATAGGTATCCTCTTTGGCTCAATATTGCAGTTTATTCAGTAACATGACTAACCATTTGCCTCTTGCTGCAGATGTGGTGTTGCATTTCTCTCTGAATCTGCCTCTATACCTGTATGAAGCTGAGCTTGTAGTTCAGGCAGCTGCTGTGACTTGTTTTTACTCAGTTTTTTCAGAGCACAGATAAGAATATGAATTATTTGTTCTCTTTAAGCTTAGTGAAATCATATGCCCTAATTTCATATTTCACATAGTCATCCACATTTCATTGGCATCTGGGACAGAGGTGGTTTACTTCATTTTCTATGAATTGTTTGTCGCATTCCTCATTATCCTAAAGAATTAAGTGAGATATATATATATATATATACACACACTTTTTTTTTAAAGTATGCCATCCATAACTAAGCCTCCTTATTCTTATAGTCTAACAAGTCTTTCAGTTTTCATTCCTGCTTGGTAGGTCCTTTCCAGTCTAGACAAACCTTTTAAAATATGATCTCTTACAAAAGCCTCAAAAATGTAACCATCTATAACCTTACTTCGAATTATTCAAATTCAATTTGTAATTTTGTTTTGAAATAAGTAGTATTGCATCACTCTTAGGTTACATGTTCAAAAATGGACCAGTGTGGTCAACTACCTCGACCTAAAGTCAGGCTAGCCTGACTTAGATATTATTGGAGCTAAATCATGACCTTTGGAACAATCTTTTATATATATTTTTTTTTTCCTGACATAGGTCTAAGCAGGCCAAGATCACCTCATAACTTCAAAAGATAAAGTGCCTGGATTTTTTTGTTATGAGTCATGTTTTCTTATAATCTAATTATTCACACAGATCTTCTCTGAACTCTTTCCAAATATCAATCCTTGTACTGCAGACAGAAGAATTTACTTGAGCATTCTAGTAAAGTTTACTTTGTGAAGAATAAATAAATTAGTTTAGTCTTTAAATAAATAAATAAAATTTAGTCTTTACACTTGCTCAGAATCCCCTTTTTACTAAAGTCAAGCGTCTTGTTAGCCTTTCAAAACACAGACTTTTATGTGAAGCTCAGATCAACTTAGAGTAGGACCATCCCAATGGTTCTTCTCATTGGAACTACTCTTTCGTGTGTTAGCATCCCCTCTTCCGTTGGTATCTTTAGTCTCCCCACCTCTCTGCTTGTTGAAATCAAAAGACATACTCTTTGCAAGCTGATCACTTATCAGGCAATTGAGACTGCCCTTTGTTGATAACATTTCTTCTTTATTATTTGCCAGACTCTAGTTCTTCCTGGTATAACTGCAAACTTTGTTAATGATATTCTTATGTTATCTTCCAGGTCATTGATAAAAACTCATTAAAAAGTGTTATGAAAGCATTTCCCATGGGACCACAATAAAAGCACACCTGCTTGATGATGACTTCTCTGACGTCTGTCACTTAGTTAATGGATAATATACATAGTGTTCATTGTGTTAAATTTGTAGCATTTTAGACTTTTAATCAAATTGTCCTTGATGCGCAGTCAACGTTTTGACTGAGCTTTGGTTACATACATTGATATTATTTCCTTTGTCAATTCAACTTTTAATCTCATACAAAAAAAAACCAACAAAACATGTTTCCTTGAGAGAACCTGTTAAGCAGAAGACTAGTTTGAATGGCATTCATAATATTTTATTATTTATTGATGTAATGTATCTCTTCTACTATTTTTTTGAGGGTCAAGGTCAGTCTCAGAATATCTTCAGGCACTTAATCAATTTTAAAAAATCCAGTTTAAAAAATCCAGTTTATTCCATTTTAAATATAGATATTTTATTATTGGCAAAGAAGATCCTGAGGAATATTCACTATGAAACCAGAAAGAAGAAGTTAGTGAGGGCAGTCTGACCATGCTTTCACACTGCAGCTGAAACAAGACTGGTCAAACCTTGACTAAATGGTTGCTATCACTTACTTTTGTCCTCTCGTTGAATTTCATCTGTTGGTTCCATGAGCTATTTCTAGTTCTCCCCTGGATTCTGTGGGGGTCAATTCAGCAGACAGCAGAAGATACAGAAAAGCAGAAGAAATGAGAACTATTCTAATTGGAAATAAGCCATTATATGTGGTTTAAATGCTAAAAAAAAATTAAAACACGATCAACAAAATAAGAACATATTAATAGGTTTTGAATACATATTTAACATTTCTAGTTGAATCTGAATCATCATTTATTAACTACAGATTAGACTTAGACTAAAGATCAACTCCAGATTGTGACCTAAACATATGTATTTAACTTACTGTTTTTTTGGTTGTTAGCTGTAAGTAGAATGACCAATTTTTTTTTATTTTATTTTTATTGCCAGTTACAATGAAACAACAAGAAATATGATTTAATATAGTAAGAACTGTAAACTGCAACAATGTTACTATCTGAGACCATCAATATGAAATGTAGGAGCTATGAAAATATTAATACATTTAATATCTCAAGATGAGAATTTCTCTGTCTTTTACAACTCATTAGTACAATTAAAGCATGGATAAATTACAGAGCTAGATATGCTTCTAATAAAGAAATATGCAGTTTAACAAAGGATTGAACTCAACTAGAATAATGTTTCAGAAAAACCACAAATAATGTATTTGTTAAAAAGACTTAAAGGAAGCAATATATAGTACACTGTTTGCATATTGCCATGCCAAAACAAGCATGACCACATAAATGCAAGACTAATTTGGAGAAGCAGTTTCTAGACTGTAATTCTGATGGTGAAACCTGTGATTATGGCTGCAATCCTGCAATCCCCAGCAGTTGTACTAGGTTTATTCAAGCCAGTAATTGAGTTGGGCATTCCCACATTCTGACTTGCTAAATTCTTCTGATTCACCACACATAAAGTGCAGAAGCTTAGTGTTTCCTACTTTCTTCACAAGTCCATTGCTACCACTTGTTTAGTTCTGGACTTGATAACAGCCACCCACTAATTTCTAAAGACCGTGCACACAGTTTTTTTATTGTTTGTCACAATTTTTTCGTCTCTAGATTTTTATTTTTTTTCTACTTTGATTCTTTCTCAAGGTTTCTTCTCAACATAGGCAACCTCTAGTGTCCTTTACAATCCCAACTTTCTGGTTCCTATAAGTTATGATTCTGGTTTCTATTCTTTCACCAGTACCAGTTACAGTGACCATAATACTACTACTATTAATGTTCTTATCCTTATCTTCCTTGTTTTGTTTTTTCTCTCCTTTCCTTCTTCCCCAGTAGAAAAAAAAAAAAAAAAATCTATGAAAACTCACTTTTGGCAACATAATGCTATCAAACCCTGTCTTAATTTGTATTTTCTGCATATAACATGGTTTGCTTGACTGCTTATTTGGCCCCTAAAGAATGATCTCTAACATTTTCTTTTTTATACTACTCAATAACCTCTGAAATCTCGTAAACTAAAATTTTAGACTTGCAATGAAAACTTATGCCATCAGGGCCCTGAGTTTGTAGACATTTAGAAACAATGCCATAACAGAATTTTTAAATACAAGTCATAAAGAGGGGACTGATGATGTAAACTCTGTACTAGGTCACTGCTGTGAGAGAAAACTCAACAGGTGAAAATAGTTGAAAATGTTACTGGCTACAGAGAAAGAAAAGACCAACCTGTCCTGTCTCTACACATAATGATTGGCCGTATAATGATAGTGGATACAAGGGGAAAGCATTGATGAGTTGCTCAGATCAACCAGGTAGAGTCCATGTCATCTACACTTAACCCTCTGAAAACGACACACTCGTGTGGGTCTGCCTTTCTCTCTTATAAACTCCTCTAAAGCATGAGTCATCAAATCAAAATAAATACATTTGAAACCAGTTAAATCAATTAAACTCTGTGGATGCCTGATTTTCCCCATTAGCTAGTTTATTTATTTTATTTTTCTAGAAGACTATTTTCAAGATGATAACTAAATATTAAAATAATATTTGAGAGTGATTTATTATTTTTGTTGCTCATGTATCATCCATTCATTGAGCAAGATTCATGCACTTTTGTGCAAAGAATCTTCTTTGCTTCATGAGTTCTTGTCATGCCACTCATTTCAGCTTCTCAAAATAATCTTACTGATGATGCAAATTTAAAGACATGTAAAGACATTTTCCTAGAGGATAAGAAATAACCAAATAATAATCTCTAGGAGTTCTCTACCCAGCTGTCAAAAGTTTGTTCAACACAGACTGAGAAAGAAATAGAAAGAACAATTATCTTTGTATAAAGAGTAAAAAAAATAATTGTTAGTCAAGTCTGTCTTTTTGAAAGGAATTGCAATTCTGTCAGTGACAAGGGAGGATTTTTTAAAATGATTGAAAGAGATATCAAAAAATTATTAACTATCTGGGGCTTTCTGATTAAATTTCTTGAGATCTTGAGGGGAAAAAAAAAGGTATATTATTTTTCTAATATTTGTGAGGCAAATTCCCAAGAGATGGAATTTCCCTCAGAATGTCAAGAAAGTGAAATTTAAAAAAAAAATAAGTTGGAGTACACAAATCCACACACTTCTTTTCTTTCATTGACTCCACAGTTTTACATTTAGGAAGGACTCAATTCAAATAAGTTGGAAAGCTAGAAATTAATTTGATGAGCTTTAAAATTAAGGCAATATGGCAAAGAAAACCAACGGCCCGATTTACAGATGTTATGGAAATTACACATACCTGCCACCATAACAGGGTTCAGCTGAATTAATAAACCAAAAAGAGATTCTTCTATAAAGTCTTTCTTATTAATAACACTACAGCTTTGAACAGAGAAAGCTTTGGGGAATTCCACCATTATAGCTGGAACTCCCTACCTGTCATACGACGCTTTAGACCAGTCGTAATATTGCGGTTTGGGATCTTCCCATCACTTCCATTGTCTCTAGATGAGCCATTTCTCCTCTGCTCTCAAAGGCTGAGCTTCTGGTAGTCAATACAGCTTTCCTGTTCTCTGGCTTGAGCTGCCTCTGGGTGCTACTTTTCCTTGGCTAGGTGAAAGTTACACCCGGCAGCCCAAAGTTTCAGCAAGTTTAGCTGCTATCGCTAAGGAAGCTGCGCTAAACAAGTTCCAAGGGAGAAACCAAGTCACACAACACAGAAGATGAGTAGGAAAATTTAAAACAGTCCCAAACAGAAATACTAATGATTTAAACATTATTAAATAATATTATTTAATATGGGAAATAGCCTTGTGCTACAAAATTCAAGTCTGTGTTTGCAGCCTGAAATTTGGCAGTTGTTCTTGGGTATAATTTTTGCTCTGGACCTTATTTGCATGTGTACTTTTTTTCCTTAAGGCTCAAAAAAGAGCATAGAGTACCCTTCTTGAGAAAGTTGTGATTTTTGTGACAAACTAGCATGTTGGTTTTTTTTTCTTTAATCAATAGTAATTAAATGAGCCAGCATGTAGATCAAAGCATTGCCTGATCATCTTTTTCTCTGTGTGTCTTTACATCTTTTTCACAGAACAGATGGGTTGTTACAAGTTACTGAAATCAGGTAGCCGTGATGGATTTTATTAAAAAAGAAAAACCAATTCACAAACATATACCAGAGAAAAAGCTTGGGTGCATGTGATGTAAGGTAATTTATCTGTGTAATGTAATTTTCAAGTGAGGGCTTACAGTCAGTTTGTTCAAGGACAGGTAAATTACTTCAAGAAGTCAAAGTCTCTAGAAGACTTTTCCTCACATTTTTCACTCCCTGCTGAATAAATTTTTAAGTCCACTTCCTCATCTTGATGTTAAGTGCAAAGTAAAGTGGGTGGCACCAAAAATAACCATCCAGAAAGAAGTGTTAAAATATGAGCAATTAGTTTTTTAAATAGCATATCAAACAGTGGGTGGGTGGGAAAGAGAATATGGATTTAGCTTAACAAAGTCCCATTACTTTGCTTCAGAGGGTTGGGAAAAAAACTGACTAGATATTTTTATGACTGATAGTCTAAGTTTTGCTAGGTTTTTCTTATGGTAGACTTAGAATAAAATCTATTTTCATACCTTCAGTTAAACAAAAATTTAGTAGATCCATGCACTATTCACGAAAAAAGAATATGTTTTAAAAAAGGAATGATTGTGCATCATTGAATTTCAAGTAACTAAGATTCAACTGCATTTTATAAGTTTACAGTAAAGTGAAAAGGAACTTTTAGCCCACTCTTAAATGTGTGGTAAAGGTAGGCGTGCTGTTGTTTTATGTCTCTAGAACCCCTCTACTAAGGCAAATGTAATGCATTAATAACATGTGCAAATCCTTTTTTGATACTTACATGAATATTTGAAGCTTGAAATAAGTCTGAAAATAAAAAATTCTAATGCAGAAAAAACAGTTCAGCAAACACTAGTGAAAGAAACATACAAGCAAAATAAAATTTTCTATACAGTACAACATATCATAGTGCTATACATACCTCATGCATGTTATCCATGAATTTTAATTTCGAGAGACTTTCAAAAGAAGGAATAAGACTAAGAAACAACAAATTTTTTCTTTCCCTTCAGCTCTTAAACATGACTTAGTTCAGAATATCCACCACTTTACAGAATGACACAGGAACCAGCTCCTTGGCTCTTTTTACTCTACTGTAACTCATCTTTGTCAGGAATTGTCACCCTGTAACAGCTTACAGTTTCCTTTGGCTTTATTCTCACAAACAGTAGCTGAGGAAAATGATTTACTGCATCTGCAGAGGCAGCATCAGAGGAAGAGATCTCTGTCAGGGCAGTGCTCTGATGAGTGTGACATGCTGATTCCCCAGCACACCTGCCAGCATGAAGGACCAGCTCTCCTCTGGTTTGTTCAGCAAAATCCAGTTTGCTCCAGAGTCACTGCAGCACTGCAAAAGTTGTTTATAAGTCCTGAGATAGCATTGCTATTGTGGGAGCCTTTGATATGTGCTGAGTGTGCCTTTATGGATCCTGACCTTGGCTTCTTAGAGGTGTAGAAGTATTTGTGTTTCTGGTGCATTACTGGTGAGCTCATTTCCTCATACTGATTTAAGCTGCAGAATTTACCTTGTTACCTTTCCAGTCTGACATGAGCTCCAATTTTGCTCCTTTGCTGTTTGTCTTTTGCTTTATTTTTGGATGAAAATTTTCTGCTGTGTTTTCAGAGTGGGGTAACTGTGTCTAGAGACTTCTGCAGCCTGGAGACAACTTCCTTCTGATACCTCACAATTTTTTCATTTGTAATATCTATGAAAATGACCCAACCTATCTCAAAAGACTGAAGTAGGGAAAATTATTTCTTAAAATTATTTCAATAATAAACTTAAGTCATTATGCAGACATCAATTTAGGAGTTTCTTCAGCCACTAGAGATTGCCTTTTCCAAGTAAAGTATCTTGATTTATCCTTTTTCTTATATTATTTCACATTAGTATTTTCTATTTTTCTGATCTTTATTTATTGTCTGGACAATAAAGAAAAATTCTAAAGATTTTCAATGACTTGCAGCAATGTCACAATTACACAAATGACAATGAATAATTTTGTTCATTTACATGACATAATTTTGACTAGTAACAAATTTGGAGTGATAGCCATATAGTTTGTTCTTGATAGCACTAGCCATGAATTTTGGACTTTGCCCGCATTATAGGGAAGCAAAACTGTAGGCCCATTGTTTCTCCTTCCACACGTAAAATACCTGGTTACATCATTCCAAGGACTGAGCACTACAAAGTTCTTGAATTATTGCTCATTACAAACTTCAGGAAAGTAGAAAGATGCTACTAATTGTTAGCTAACTTAACAAAATCTTTTCTTAAAAGTCTACACCATAAACTCAAACCAAGAAAAAAGTTGTTGGGGGTGTTTTTTATAGTTTTCTTTTTTTTTTTTCCTTTTTCTTTTTCTTTTTCCTTTTCTTTTAGTTATAAGCATGGGAAATCAAAGCAAAAAGAAGCCAGGAACATTCTGACACTTGAATACTAGCCTGTTCCTGACAAGAAATGGTATCACCTTCCAAGTGATGAAGCAGCAAGAATTACCCCAAATTTTCTTGAGGGATGTGGTTCCGCATTTGAACCTAATTAGACTGTGGGATGAGGAGCTGCTACTGTAGAAAAGGATGGGTTCCCAGGTTAGGAAGCAGCAAAAATGGAACAAGGAATACTGGCAATGGGTATTATCAGCTCAGTTTGCTACGTGAGCATGAACTCCCTATAGCACAACTCAGGAATGCTGGGCATTCATTATTCATGAAGAAAAGTTCTTTAAGAAAAAAAGAAATATTCAATAACAAGCAATTGGATCAATCATGCAAAGACACATTCTGGGTGGTTTTTTTTTTCTAATCAATCAAAACCTGTGAGATCAGCAGGTTTATGTTTAATTTCCCCCTCAAGAGGGAATTGTGATTGGACTTCTAAGTTATCTTTTTAATATCTAGTTGAATTTCTATGTCTACCTAAGTAGCTTATAAATTTCAGGTGTCAAGAATATGATAATAGACATGAGAAGATCATGCAAAGGCCTTTAAAATATCTTTGACAATATATTCTTGTCTGTTTGATAGAAGTGGAATTATAATTTTGAATGATATTTACTGCAAGCTGCATAAACTATATACACTTTGGAAGTGATTTTTTCCCCTCAGGTGTCACATAATTCTATAGCAGATGTATTCAGCTGGTTAGATTTCCAAACAATATTAGTCATTGTAAAATTTTCACTGAAGTTGGTACCTTACCCTGAGGTTTTGTTCTCTGTGCAAAAATGTTGCAAAGCCTTATGTGCAGGGGGCCTGTTAAGGCAATTAAAATTGTTCAAGTACCTTGATAACTTGCATACCTGATAGGAGGAAGTCAGACACTTCAAAGAACCAGGAAGCCTCCACCCAAAAGGAAGGCTTGTTTGGACTTAGCCAGTAAGAACTGTCAGGCACAGATCTGTATCTTCACTCAGAATTCAGAACATGAAGGGTTTTTTCTTTTTTTTTGTCAGTGGCAATCATTTGATATCGGTTTGTACTTTCTAAAACAGTTTTTATGGAATACAAATGGAAGGTCTGTCCTAAAATACAAGGAGCCACATGCCTTTGACACTGAATGCTACTGTTACTCCACGCTGGACACCTGAATTCAACTCTCTTTCAGATAAATTTCCCTCTCTTTTATTCCCAGGCAATGCCCCTATCACCAAGCCATAATCTAGTCCACTTAGGAGGAGCTTAGGGAAGCACTTCACTTCTCTCAGCAAAGTATGGTTGTGGAGCTAGTGACAGTGGTTCTGGCCAGCGTGGATAAAGCAGTGGAACACAGTGGAATATGACTCTGCTTCTCCCAGTACACTGCTTAAGAGTATTGAGCTGGCAGGTGACAAATTTGGCTTCTGATCTATGGAAACAGTATTATTACTGGTTTTATCCTGCCCTGGCAGAGAACCAAGACCCTTCCTTTTGGAAGGCTAGGGGCAGTCTGCTGCTCATTCCTCCTACTTAATTCAATAGCTCTCAAGTTCCTCCATTCCCAGCAGCAGGTGTTTAACTGGTGGAAGAAGAATACAACTTACCAGAATACTGATAGCATCTCTGTTGTGGAGGAAATTTTAAGTCAGAACCTCCCCAAGGCAGCGGATGTGTTCAAAAAAATCATTGCCAATACCCCATGTTAATATTCATTAAGCTATTACACAAAATAATTAGAAAAAGAAGAATTTTCACTGCTTAATTTTCTGGGATGAAGCCCTTGAGGACTTACCTCAAGAGGGGATGCTGCACTGTGAGTCCCAAGGTGCATCCTGTGTAGCTAAGTCCTAGGGTAATAGTGACACACACACACTGATCATCTCTACATACAGCTTTCCTTATTGTTTTCTGCTTGGAGGATGCTTTCTTTGCTCTTGCTGCTGTCCAAACTGCTCTCACATGCTTCTTTCCCTCCTGCACAAAACCACCCAGACAGAATGATGCCATGGTGTTGGAGTCTGAGATACAGACTGTGTGCCCTTGCTTTTAATATTTAGTTCCAGGATTCAAAGAAACACTGAACTTCATATAATATGAAATTCATGTGCATGTTTTCATGGTGATACATGAAAACAAATGTTAAAGTTAGATAGGAAATGTGTAAATGTGTAGATTAGAAAGTTTCTTAAATCACTGGGTGAAAAAGTAGTTTAGAGAACAGGAGACAAGATGGAGGATTTAGGGTGTTGTCTCTTGTCCTTCTTCTTTCTTCTTCATGTTCTTCTCCTAGGGGTGTTTGGGTAGTAGTAGGTGATTGGGTAGAAAATGTCACAGTGCAGCACACAGGTGTTAGGTCATTGGGTCACTAAGAAAAATAGCTTAGTTGGCATCTGTTAATTGGGTAAATGGACATATAAAAGACCTTGAAGAAGATCTTTGTTAGCCATTTTACCCCTTTTCTATCATAGTGCACATAGCTCCTTGTACCTTGTAATGCTGATAAGAAAAAATAAACAACTGAGACCGAACGAGAGAAAAAATCGCCTCCCTCTCAAAAATCTTCAGTTCAAAGGGAAAAAGAACCCAAATCTAAAAGTCCCCGAAACAGACACCATGGTATGGTTATTCTGTGTGGTATAAACATAGTCCTCTAGGAACTACAGGATGTGGTCATGGGAAACTGTGGAAAACAGTTGAAGACATCACACTTTTTCATAAAGGTGTGTCTTTCATATGAAAGTGGATACTGCTAAAAATTTATCTTTCTCTTCTCCACTAATTGCAAAATGCTACCTGTTCACCCAACTTTTCTTTTTGGTGTGTTTGGGTTTTCTTTCTCAAAATCTGGAAGGACTGAGAAGAAACTGTGTAAGAAAATCTAAAGGTTTATCACTTTTGTGACTTTCATAGGGCATATCCTGAGTTAAGAATAGTAATAAACTGAGGTTATGGGTTACATTTAGCCCTGAGTGAAAAATTCTCATGGTAAGCCAAAACTCGAAATGTTTATAAGGCAAAGATATACTCTGTATCATTAGACAAAGTGATGATTTTCAGACACTAGCAAAATTCTGTGAGGCTTCTTAAAATATTTAAGATGTTTAAATGAATATGCCTTGTCAGTAGTATAACCTACCATATAATTGCCAGGATCATTAGAGCTTTACTGAAGAAATGTGATCTGTAGAGTCACAGCAGTAGATCTAAATGTGATAGAAGATGTGATAATGAGATAGACCTAGTCAAGTATCTTACTGACCAAACAACAAACTAAGTCAGTGCAGCAGTCTGTTTGTATGAAAAGTGTAGGTGGTGGGCATGAAGGGGAAATATAGGGCTTTCAAGGTCAAGGCAATCCATAGTATAGTGAGCTCTTTACCCAATTGCCTTTTGTTTCAATCTCAAATATGGAAACAGAGTGAAGCCAAAGTTAAGTAATGAGGTCATTCTGAGACTTGAACATTTCATGGCTTGACAATCATTAAATTTAAAAATGCACAGGTAAAAAGAATCCTTTTAAAGAGCAACGTCAGAAAAGTGTGCAATGGAATAGTTTGCATAGCAAAGAATTTACCAAGTGGAACTTCCACTAAACTGAAGAACAAAAACAAAGACCTGTTAAATGTTTTGACATAATGGGTTAAATAGCCCATATATCCATCATGTTTGTGGGTATAATGTGTTTGCAGGATACAGTCTAGAATCATGTAAAGATTTCGTTACAAAAACCTTCTCCTTATGTTCTTAGAGAAGCAAGAAAATAACTAAGTTACATTCATTTCTAAATTTGTGAACAGAAAATCTGACTGCATTTTGTAGGCAGAATAACTAAAACATTATTTTGAAATTAATAATAATATTTTTAATGTTGGCATTTTTTCCCTAATAAAATAAGCATTTCAAATTTCAGTTCATGATTAAAAACTGGCAGACTGCACAAGGCAGACTGAGTGGCTCCACTTCAAACAATATAATGAAAAAAATATTTAAATATTATCATATTTAAGAACTATATTTGGCATAAACTCTGCCATTGTAGAGATTGGCTATTTACCCTGTGGCCTTCCCCAAAGTTCTTGGACTTTATTCTGGTAATCAGACCAAAAGTCATGAGACATTATAGGAATAGAGAAAATAACAAAAGTCAAAACTGGTGCCATTCTTGCATCTTGGAGGATGATCTGAGTGCTCATATGGGCTATTTCTTCCTTCCTGGATGTTAGCATGTCTAATACAGGAAAGGTTATTTCAAAATAGCAATTTGATCCTGCCATACTCAGTGAATAATCACATTGTAGTCACAAAGTGTGTTCTTTTCTGTCCAAGAGTGTGTGGGAAGAGGCAAATTCAGGAAATGACACCCACCCCCACACACTTCACACACACCCTCAGCTTGACCTGATCTTTCCAATCTTCCAAGAGTGCAGCCAGAATACAAAATTCATTAGGTAGATGTCACAAGTGAGTAGCACAGCTCAGAAGCTCAGGTCTCAGTCTGTGGACTCATGGATTGCAAACCAGTATGAATATTTTACTGTGGTTTGGTTGAAGCACCTACCTGTTGCACGCCCCTGAAGCAAGGATGACATTTGCAAATATATTCCTGCTGCTCTAAGAGGAAGTGGAAAGGAGCGTCAGAAACCAGGGGCTAGTTTAGTCATTGCTACACTCATGGAATCACAGAATTATTTGGGTTGAAGGCACCTTTAATGGTGAGCTAACAACTTTGCCATAGGCAAGGACACCTCCTGCAAGACCAGGTTGCTCAAAGCTCCATCCAGCCTTTTCTTGAACATTTCCAGGGCATCCACAGATCCTTTCGCCAGCTTGTTCCAATATCTCACCATCCTCACAGTAAAGAATTTGTTCTCAGTCTTAATCTGAATCTACACACCTTTAAACCGATTACTCCTTGTCACTTCAGGCCGTGGTAAAAAAAATAAATCTCTCACTGTCTTTTTTGTAGGCACTCTTCATGTACTGTAAGGTGTTCTGAGGTCTCCCTGGAGCCTTCTCTTCTCCAAGCTGAACAACCCCAACTCTCTCAGCTTTTCATAGGAGAGGCATCCCAGCCTTCTGACCATGTTTGAGATCTTCTTCAGGACTCTCTCCAGGCACCTGAGCTGGACACAGCACTCCAGGTGAGGTGTCACCAGAGCAGAGTGGAGGTAGATAATTGTTGTAGTTAGTTTATTTAATTTTGTTAAAGGTTCTTTAAAGCTTGTTGGTGTGTTGTTGTTTCCTCCTATTGATTGTATTGGTTTGGCCCCAGTTGTCAGTTACGTAAACCCCTCCTATTTTTCCTGAATGTTCCCTGCCAGTCACCTTAGCCCTGCCCCTACTCCCTATCCATCATTGTAAATCCCATCCTTTCTTCCAGACCCTTCTGTGTCAATCATTTGTCCCTCGAGGTCCCACTGGTTAATGTATCTTGCTCCCTCCCTCTGTGTATCCCTATTGGTCCTGAGTTTGTGATCCCCTCCCCTTACTCCTCCCCTTGAGATTCCCCATGGTTTGTGCCCGCCCCCAGAGATTGGGCTGTACTTAAGTCTTTGCACAGCAGTGCTCGGGGCTGTCTTGGACCTGACCCGTTCAAGCATGCATCCCTTGTTTTCCACAACCTAATAAAACTGTTGCTGGGAACTTCAATCCAAGAGAGACTTCTCTACTTTCTTGCCTCCGTTCCTGACACCATGCACCACAGAGCTTGGGGCAGCCCAAGACTTTGGAGGTTTCGCTGAGGGAAAAGCCAGCTCCCCAGTGATTCCCCACTCCTGGCGCCTGCCAGACGACCGTAGAGCTAGCCAGAGTTCAGTGCAGTGCCAATAATCACCTTCCTTGACCAGCTGGTCACACTCCTTTTGATGTATCAGGACACAGTTTGCTTTCTGGGCTGTGAGTACACATCCTTGGGTCGTGGCCATTTTGTCACCCACCGTGCTCAAGTACTTTTTCACAGGACACCAAATAAGTTCATCTTCCAGTCTGTATTGATATTGAGGATTGCCCTGACCCAGGTGCAGAATCTTGTGCTTGGCCTTTTTCAGGAGGTTCAAATGGACCCACCACCCAAAGTCATCCGGGTCCTTCTGTATGTCATCCCTTCCTTCCAATGAATCAGCTGCACCACAGTTTGGTGTAATTTGCATATTCAGAAATACTCTACTGTTGGTTTATACATACAAGACATGAACTATTTTCAAACCAGCAAACTATTTGCAAAAAGAGAAATACATGTTAAAGTCCACATAAATTGCAATAGTAATTACGATGTTTTGAATTACCTTTTTTTGTGACATGCTGAAACTATGCTACCAAGGAAAAAATGCAACAAATTTCAAACTATCATCAACAAAGAGCACACAGCTGACATTTTACAAGTATTAAAGGAGAGTACACATACAGTGCAACACTGAGATTGTTAGGAGGCAAGTTATGAGGATTGATTAGGGACCCCTCATCCAGTTTACAGCTGGTGGTTACCTTCATTTTCATCCCACCTTCATAGCTCATATAACACATTAAAAATCTATAGCCTGGAAATATAGCAAACTGATAGACTGAAACAAAGCCTTACCCTGCTCCTTCTTTTCCAGTCTCTGAGAGAGAGTGATTACTGCACAAGTCTAGTCCTTTTGCTCGTATTCAGAATGTATGCTGTCCTGTTCACTGAAATAGTTCATGCTCTGTGACAGATCTGAATGCAATTATATACCACACTGTAAGACATATAGCTAAAAAAAAAAAAAATTAGGGTTGTATGTATTTTGATATTTTGGAATGTGTGCACATGGATTCTGTATTTGGATTTGCAATAATATATTATTTTAATGCTCTTTAGACAGTTTGTGTTTAATAATCATATGCCAAAATGTGTCTTCTGTTACTCTGAGTTTTACTGACTTAAAAGTTTGGCTTTGAAGCCGTATTACTGATTACTGATACATCCATGCAACACAGTGCCCTAGACCCATCCGCACATGCTGAAATAGCCAGTCACCATCTATATCTAGATCATGAAATTTCAAGGATTTGGATGGAAAGCACTGTACTTGTGTAACCATGCTCAAAATTGCAAAGAATGAAGTATTTCAGTGCTGGCTGTCCATTTTGGTATACAAGCTTCACTGCAGAGGATTTGAAGCTGCATAAGGGCTCAACTGTTTCAAGGAGCTTCACATATGCAACTTGTGTGAGTCATGGTGAAATTCATTGTTTACTGAGTTCATTTCTACAAACAAGCCAGTGCTTGACCCATAACTGGGCTCCTTTACATTCCTGGACTCCTTTACAAAGTTGAGACTAAAGTCCTGTAGCCAGAAATAGTCCTCATTCAAAATATTGGACAAGTCACATATATGGGGAGATTATTTAGAAAGTTTCTCAGACTGACTGAAACTTCAGGAAATAGACAAGGAACTAGGCAAGTCTCTGGAGCAGAAACAGAAAGAAATTGTTGAACCTACAGAGACATTTAAATTTATTTACTGGCCACTGGGGATTTTCTCTGTGTGGATACGATTCACTTGCCAATCTACAGCAGTGTAATATCATTTCAGATGCACAGCCATATCCTGTCCATCTTCTTTCTGATTTTGTAGAAGACTCCTGTACTGACACTATATGATGCATCCTAGCCACACACAACTGTGACATCTTTGCACATTTTAAATGACACTAGATGACCGTGATTATGCAAGTGAATCCCAGCCAGTATAATATTTTACTTGTTTCCTTGCAATTAATCAAAATTTTGACATCAATGATTTTTAATTTAAAGGGACTAACTCAGGATGCTTAAACCTCTGGCATTAACTTTTAATTCATTGTGGAAATCTTTGAAGCTGTTTTCACTGTGCAGACAGATTTTCTGCTTACTAACCTGGTTGGATACAGATACAAAAAGAAATCAGCATCTCCTTGTGTTGCAGAAGGCTAAATATTCTTCCCCACTGAGTAGTCTCATCATTGTCTTTGCAGCTACCAGGGTTCACTCAAGAATGCATTTAAAGGAAATAGCACACACACGGAAAAAGCAGCTGACCTGCTGTTTGATACCGCTTCCACAAATGAATGGTGAGTGTCTCTGTAAAAGGGGGAAAAAAATGCTGATGGCAGTACTGTTAAAAAACAAAGGAGAAAGAAAAAAACCTTGAGTGTCCCTTAGACCAAACTCACTGTCATTTTTCTGTGATTTGTGAACTTGCTAGAAAAGTCTGCTAATTTGCAGCTTTCTTTAAAAAAAAAAAGCACCACGTGAGTACTTTGATTTACTAGCCTAATTTGTGGCCACAGCAACTGCTACTATCAGCTGTATTTATGGTAACTCTAATACATCACCCAGAAACTTATAAATGTCAGCACTGCAGCTCCCTGTAATAGAAGATTTTACTGATGGAAGACCACAAACTAATTACATGACCAAGTTAAGTTTTTGCTGTTATTCATCTAAGATAGTTGCAAGCCTCCCAGTTACTGAGACCAGTCAATTAGCATAGCTAAAAAATGTACTTAGAAATTGATGTGTGGAAATCTCATGTATTTCCCAGCACTTTTGAAATTTGTCACCAGTATTTTTTTCCATCTATTAAGAGGCATTAGTGACAAAGTTTAAAAAGTGTTTTAAAGTATTTACAGTTCAACTGATCTGTTGTAATATCCCCCTTTGAAGTTATTCAAATAAACATTATAAATATGTTTGCTATTAACATATGGTGCTGATACAAGAAGACTTAATTCACTGTTATTTATGCAGCAAAACATCCTAATGGTTCCCAGACTAAGATGAAAAGCTGTTGCAGCACCATCCATGTATTAGATAATGTCTTGGCACTTTCCCTATTATACCGTTATAAGTAAATGTAGCAATTAAACCAGGATGCTGCCTGGTGCTTTAAGATGCATTTTTGTTTTTTCCCTGTTTCCAGACTAGATCCACCCCCTGCTGGCAGGAGGCTTCTTTACACAGGTCCGATGGAGAAATAAAGCAAATAAAAAGCACAGGGATTGATTCAAAGCTTTTGAAGCTAATTGATGAGTTCTAATCAAGCTGGCAGGTCCTTGCACTGTTGCACTAGGGATATATAAAAGAGCAGTATCAAGGGACCTACCCTGCCATTAGATAAATAAATGAGCATGCCTTAGGTAGGTCTTGTTTCAGAGAAAAAGAAAAAAAAAATCGTTCTCTTCTCTCATATTGTTCTTATCTGCAGAACATTTCCATTATTTCTCTCTAACTGTTTTCCCTCCTCTTTTACCTCTCTGTGTGAGATACCTCATCTCTCTCTATTTTTGCCTTTCAGAAAAGCAGAAATAAACAGGTTCAAACCAGCTGTGAAAATGAATTTTCATTATATCTTGCAGCTATCTGACATAAATATTAAACATGTGAAACAAGAAAAAATTCTGTTGTGGTATTATGCAGAAGACATGGCAAAAGAACAGGTTACCGTGCGTGATAAGTTTGGGTATCAAACGGCCCCTGTAACTGCCTGTGTGTGAATACTTGGACCCTGTGGTAAGTCTGAGGTAAACAGCAATGAAAGACATTCCTGAAATGAGCTAATATGCAGAGACATTTACCAAACACCATAACAGCAGTTTCATATACTTTACTCCATTCAGGCTGGTGCTACCATTTCCCGATTTACATGGGCACCTCCTAAAGGGAATATTTCATAGTCTGCTTCCTGATCAGCTTGTGTTCAGCTGGCTGCTTCCTGAAGTGCATGATTCCATCCTGGGGTCCTGTGAGTCCTGGCCATCATACTGATGGGGAGAACTGGACCCACTGGAGGCATGGGATGCATCTTGCAGATGAAGATCCCTGCCAGGAGAGTTTTAGGCCCACAGCTGAAGAACTGAGATGCTCATGCACTCATGAGCTGATGCTCAGATGGTCCTCCTGGGTAGAAAGGACACGTGTTGCCAAGAGGAAGGTAGTAAGCATGAGGGCAGTAAAGCATGAGAAAGCAGATATTATCAGTCTGATCAAAACCATGCCCTGTGCTTCTGCATTAGCATTGAAAGATGCAATCTGAATTAGCATTAAGCTTAAAGGGACAGAGAGGAAGGGCAGGTATAATCTATTGTGTCCTCCAGCTTATGGATTCCAGACTTTTCCCTTATTATAATCTTGCTGAAAGCCCCATCTTCGCTGCTGTCAGCACTTTCAGGCTCACTGCACCACACCATGGACACAGGCTCTCAGATGCACAGATAGGAAAAATTTCCCAAAGGATGAAGATTGGGGATATATTTACCATGAAGGTGTGTTTCTGTTTAGTGAAAGTTTCATTTAATTGGGTCAGAGAGCAAGAGGACTTGAGCTGAGACAATACAGTTTTCAAATAAGCTCATAACTAAAGAACACAGTCTCCAGATCTAGGACAATGTTTAGATTTTTTCATGTGCTGAAGCTTGTGCTTTGTTTCTACAACTAGTTTTAGTCTGACTAAACTAATTACAGGATGTTAGCACATGATAGCATCCCACCTTCCTGCTGTTTGACAAGCATGTCCAAAAGTACCTAAATCACCAGAGAACTTTTGAGTCGAAATTTTGAATTTTGCTATTTCGTGGAATACCAGCTGAATGCTGTTATAAATCTGATCTAGGGACTCATCTAAAGATACACAAGCCTCATACTTTTGGCAACTTAATTAAAATCATCCATACCTTTAGTTGCTGCCTTCAGTCACAACCCCTCTTTTCCTTGTCAAATTCCATTTGGATAAAGCACATTTCCTGCCTGCTTGTTTATAGATAGATCTGGTTGGAATTACAAAATGTGCCCTTGTTGAAGGGTATCTATTTTAGCAAAGCACACACATTTGGGGAGGATGCATGACTCTCAATAAAACTCATCACTAAATTTTTTTTGGAGGGCAGAACAATCTATCCATTTTTCACCAGAAATTTAGTAAACAATACAAAGAAATACCTACTCTTAAAAAGAAAAATAATAGCGTTTCTGGTGGTCACATTTTATTAAAATGCCTGACATTTCTTGATTGTGTTCTAAAGTAAAACATAATGCTACAAGATATCCTGAAAGATAAAAAAAAAAAATATGCTTCTCTTTTGGCCCTTCTAAATAATTATAATCCTTAAAAAAATAAAACACTGACTTCTCTGTCCTCTGTAGAGCATTTAGGAGGATTTAAAAATGCAGAGAAAAAGGAAAGCTGCAAAGTCATGAAAAGGAATGTGACAATTACATGCTAATGTGTTTGTCTTTGTTATTTTTTCATGATATTTATAAGGCTATGAGTTTGTCTACAGTTGTCTAGAGAAAAACATAGACCCAGAAACACAATACATGTATCTGAGCTGCCTATAAGTTAAATATCTGAATTAGTTATTTCCACAGTCAACAGAGTGAGCACTAGTCAACAGAGAGGGACAGAGACTGAGAATGGATGAGTAAGAAAAGTCAAATGGAGCAACGGGGAAGACAAGTAGCTTAAATTGGACATCCATTTTATAAGTGTCTAAACACAGGACAGTATTCACCTGTTCTAATGTGAGTCTCACCACCATGATCACTGCATACACTTAATGTAATTAAAATGTTTTTTCTTGGCTGGAAATTTTTATTATTATTGCAGAAAGTGCACTGCTGCAAACTAATAACTAATTCCAAGAAGTACTTCTCAATTACAAGTAAAATTATCCTTGGATGGAAAATGTTTTGTACTAAGGCCTCTATATGTTTCCATAGGAGCTTGAAAAAGTAGTTTGGACAGTTTTACTTTGAAAAGTAGATATACTGGTATTTAGAGAGTTATTACTTCATATAATTATTTCATATTATTATCTGTGCCTGTCTTTGGAGCCAGAGTAAGATCATACACTGCTACTACCTCCTTTTGAAATTTCCTTCTTATTTATTTTTAGACATTCAACCAATCTAACAACCTTACAAGCATCAGCAGGGACTCAAAGATCTCCCCTTCTTTCATCACTGATTTAAATTAAAACAGTGTTGATTGACAGTATTCACCTTGTCTTCTCCTCAGCCCTTTCTTGTTTTGCCCTCTAAGAAGATAAGAAGGACAAAAATTATTTGTTTCTCTCACATAGGTGTTAAGGCATGTAGCCCTTTTTTTTTTTCCAGTGACAAAAATCCAGACCACTGTTTGCATAAGTTATATTAGATGACTGAAAATACTTATGTCATCTTAAAAACGGTGTCCAGAAGGCCTGAGGGAACAGCTGGGTCTTGCCTCTTCTGCTGTGCCGTGTGGATTTTCATTTTCCTAAAATAAGCTGCACTTAATTGCCATGCCTTTAACATCTTTAAGCAGCAGAAATCAGGCTGCTTCCCTCCCTTGTGCATCATCATACATATTTAAAACCTGCTTATTACCAAAATTCACAGGTATATCTCAATATACAGAGATGCTTGCTTTGGCATCTCCTGTTCTCTTAGACTTTTGTTCCAGCACCCTAAAACACAGCCCTTAATATGTATCCACCCTACTACCTAGATCTGCTTTTTCTTCCATACAAATCTTTACAACTCAAGCACCATCTCTTAGAGAGAACTGGCAGAGGTTTTTCTGGATTCAAGTGGAATCCAGGTATGGAGCAATCTGTCTCTGGAATAAGATCTGGATTCAAATTTTTACCTTGAAAATATCAAAGGTGGTTTATTATAGGATTATAATTATCATTTTAATATAGATTTCTAATTATAAAATACAATTATAATATTATTTATATTATAGATATTATATATCTCTTCATTTTATCCCAACATATGAATGTGCTTAATTCATATCTGGGGATTCAACTCAACTAACATTAATTATCACAAACGCAATACCTATTCTAGGATGGTTGTGTCAAATTTATTCTGCAGTGAATAGAAAACTGTCACCTTCATAACAAGATTCCTGTTGTCTCAAAAGAGGTATCTGATATAGGTGGGATGAACTGTCCTACATCCATGCCTCTTCTTACTGACTATAAAGAGAACCCCAACAAAAGTAAGGTAGGTAGTGAGATTTCAGATAGATAAGTAAAATAAATCATGACAGAGAAGTGTTATAAACCAGTAGGTTGGTGTAAGGATCCATGTTTCAAACTAAAGATTAGATGAATCTATTCTTAACCCATTTCAAGAATACAGACACACTGGGGGAACTTCAAGAATCTTGTGTAGCATGACACAAAGAAAACAGAGTCTGCATCACTTTACCATGTTCTTTCTGTGTTTGCTGCATGGGCAATACATAAGCTTGCAGTTTCTCAGTACTTTTAACGTAAAATCCTTTCAAATGCAGTTTGATTAGATTTTAGTTCTACTTTCAGACAGATCTGTGTCTTAATTAAGGGCCTGGAGTGAAGCTGTGTTTAAAAGTCACAAAAAACTCCCTGTAGTGCTGGGGTGATGATCTGCTCATCATACAGGTGTTCTAGCCTCCACATTTCATGCAGAAATAATTTTCCATCATATAATTTCTGTGTCCACTTCCTCTCCCTCCTCCTCTTCTCCTCATTCCCAGTGTGCATCTTTTCATTGAAGAGGTGGGTGGGCAAATAGGCAAATACATGGTCAATGTTTTATTGAAGAGCAGTTGATCACAATAGCCTTTGATTAATTCCCTCCTACCTGCTCCTGTAAACAGGGCACACAGAAGTTTATGTGTGATTATTCATATTTTTTCACATTTTAAAATGCATTATTTGCTGAGGGCTTTTCTCCCTGCAGCTTGACGGCAGATTTGAGATTTGGCTTTCTGCCAAAATCCTATTGCCTTTGTCTTTAGGCAAGAGCATAAAAATTGAAGTCAACTAATATAAATTCTCTTTTGACCTTTTGGGCTCTGTGCTACTATTGAAGTGCTATATTGTGTCTCAGAGTTACAGTTGTGGGGTGGTAGAGTGATTTGGCATCCAGAAATGGACTCCAATGGGAAAACCTTTGCTGGAGATTAGAGGAAGAGAGAGCACAAGCGAGCACAGTGAAGCCTTGATTATAGAGATGTAAATCTGCCTTTCTGGCTTGTGAAGTTTGTGCCTCTCCTGAGTATTGATTCTGGCTTCTCCACTTGGCTCTTCCAGCTCTGCTCTTGGTTTTTCGCCAGAGAACTCTCCAAAGATACTAGGAACTGATTTGTAGAGGACTGAAGGTAAAACTGGAAGGGAAGTTTTCCAACCTGACTTGTTCTGGACGAATGGGAAGAGTATGTGTACTGCATTGTGCCTTCATGAGTTAGAAAGTGAGCCATCCCAATGCTACATGTGTGCCTGTGTGCATGGCCACATCAGTTTGGACAAGGTTCAGTAAGTAAGGGCTTTCCACTGATACGGCTTTTGTGGAAGTGGGTAGTGAATCCATTCTTCTTTGACAGCTGGTCACATGTCCAAGTTCTCAGTGGTGCTCTATTCTGTCCATATTGCTTGCAGGAGCAAATTTTAATTAGTAGGTACTCTGTTTGACTTCTCCCTGCCAGGTGAGGCAGACAGGTAACCCCAGGGCACAGGGAAAATGGCAGTCACTGCACTTTCTCTATGGACCATCAGCTGGTTGGATTCACTCTGAGACTTGAGGCTGGGCTACTATTATGTTAAAAGTGAGTAGCTTGAGCCCCAATAGTGTTGTTCTCTCACTGTCCCCAGTCATACCTGAGCACATTTGTCCTCTTGAAGAACAAGAGCTGTGTTGCAGTTTGCTGTGCAACAACTTGAAATGAGTTTTGCCTCTAAACTCCCAAATAATTTCTGTTGCCATTCACATTTATGCAGGTAGAACATTGCTTGCCTTGTTTGCAAAGTGTGCTGTACAAATGGGATGCCAACAGAGGCATAAATAATTTCTTGAAAATTCCCATTACTTATCCAGTCCTAACAGCTGTGAGCTTATTTATGTCAGATATAGCACCTTAGTATGTCAGATAAAAGGCTCTCTGTAATTGCTGAGTGTAAATACCAACGGTGAACAAGAAATATTCAATATCATTAACAGAGGTGTAACTATATGAGATAAGATTAAAGTAAGGAAGATATAATTTTCATATGAGTAGGATCTGTAAGTAGTAAGCATCTCCCAGAGGAGGTGTTTGGTGCATTTTAAATTACATTGGTTACAATAATTTTCTTAACTTTTTAGTCATGAGTAAGCCTAGAATGTCACAGACATGAACTACATAGTTATAGGCTGCATAAAAATAAAGAAGAAATTAAACTGTCACTCAAAAGAGAAAGACTTTTTTATCCTCATGGAACCTCTGTGCAATGTCAAATGAAACATTGAATCAAAATTGTAGAATTTTCAGGTTGTCTCTGAACTTAAAAAAGTAATAATAATAACTTTGCATTGGTTTTGAACCAATTCCAGCACTGCCCCAAAGAGCAGAAGCAGGACTGCAATATACTGAGCAAACAGGAGGGTTTCAGTTACTGCATGGGTTGGATTTCTCTTGCTGCACCTGTGAAAGGGAGTATGCAGACACACCTTTCTGTGGATGAGATCACCCCAACACTTTCACTCTCAGCTTGGCACGAAGAGAGTGTAAGGAACACAATTCCAGCCACATTAAAAATAAACCTTGGGATCTGCTAACCTTCTGTGCTCACCTGCGTGTGAATTCATTCATTACCACCAGACTTAAAAGTGGGGGCAGGAGGTAACTTGAAGGGAAGAGAGCACAGCACTGAAATTGAAGTTTTTCTTTTCAAAGAAACTTGTTAAGAAAATAAAACTGACTTCAAAACAAAAATTGAAACTAAGTTCAGTATAACAACATAAAAATAGTAAAACTGGAAAATATTTCCTTAGCACATTTGCTCTAACACTTATTAAAGATATAAACTAAATCCAAGATAAACAAATCCCAGGTGTGGCAATGCAGTTAACATATGACTCAGTTTAAATTTAAAATGTAAAATAAAACAGTCAATGTTCACCAATTTGCTTTAATTCTAGACAGGCATTAAAAAAAAAAAAAGATAGATCCTTACAATTCTCCTTCAAGAGAACCCAATGCACGTCTTGAGAGCTGCAAACAGCCTGGTTACAAGCTTTATGAAACAAGAACACACCAAACAGAAAGACCTAAATGTTCATAGGTTTTTTGTCTGCAAATATGCATGAGCTGCAGTATGTCAGAATGGTGTCACATGCAGAGAGCTGTAAGGAGATTAGAGTAACATTTTCTTCTCCTATATGGACTTTTCAAGTCAGTGGAAAGTATTGTCAGAAAACTTACCTCTTCTGCCTAAAAGATTTTGCATGGTTAACAAATAGCTACAGTCTTGAGGTGGGAAGAAATGATGAGAAACATATGCTACCAGTTCCTTAGGAGGATGGGTAATACCCTCTCTTACTGTGAAGGAAATAGAGAAGGTACAGGAAAGTTCATCTGAAGCTTTCCTGAAACCAAGTCTCCAATGAGCCATTTTGAGAGGGCTAGATCCAAAAAAAATAATGTGATCTAAAAATAAGGATTTTCACATCCAAGCTGAGATATGGGTGGGTCCATCTTTAGCCTTCCTTACTTAGGCATTTTGTGTCTGAGACACCAAATTTAGTAACATTAATCTGTAGCGAGAAATATTCTAATCTAGAGAACAATATGTCTTGTGATGCCCCTGTCTCTTTTGACTGGAAGAGGGAAGGAAGGGAGAGCTTGGAAGACTAGGATCACAGATTGCATGCTTCTATTAAGTGAGAAGTTAAGAGGATTAAACCTTTTTTAAAAAATAGTAATTTGTTAGAGCAGTAACCTAGAAAAAGGCATCTAGGATCAGTAACTGACTCTGAAGTTTCAGTCCACCACTTCTATTGCATTGCAGCCCTGCATAGAGTGAAATTTAATACTCATAGACAAGGAGAAATGGATTTTGAAGAAGGAACTCTAAATCTATCGTTCAGTATTTTGGTGCTTTCATATAGAAAGGAGCAAACCAGTGCTCTTGCCTTGGCTCCTAGCAAATTCCATCATTGTACATACAACACTCATTTGTTAAAAAACTAAATAGTCATGGTAAGAGAGACCAAGCCCTTATGTATTCCATAGAAACCAGCAATACCTCTTACTCTTCCATTCACTTTGTAAGATAATTAGATGGGTCTTAATAAGATGAGAATAATCAGACAGCTTTTCTGAGGAGAAGACTAAAAGTGTGGATTCAAAACAGACAAAGAAACCTTCTTGCATCCATATCTGTGTCTATGGGCTCTTTAGAAAATGTGGTCTTTTGGTACATTCCCCTGTTTAGCATTTTTTATCTTGTTCAACTGTAGTTTTGTTCGAGCTGTCCAAATTCTTCACATTTGATGTAGGATGACAGAAAGCATAAGTGCCTTGAGCTATTAGATTTTAATTACGTTAGGATTTTTTTGTATTCAAATCTAAGAAATAGGAATCTACAAGGTAAGCATCATGGCACCCAGCCATAAAAATGTATCTTCTCTATGGCTGCCAGCTCTGAATTTTTGAGGTCATGAACTGCTGGTATTTTTTTCTTGCATTGTGCATTGTGTGTATTTTAAAAAGCACATAATTCTATTGGCATTCACCTTTCTCTAGAAGTTTTTTTAGTTCTTTCACTCCCTTATCTGCTCATTATATGATTTCCTTCTGTTTTTGAACGGAATTCAGGAACTACTTTGTTGTATGCTTAAGGGAAGCTGAAGTCAACACCTGGAGGTAGTGAGTAGGATTGATCTGCCCAAAGGCAGACACCTGCATCTCATAGGATCCATCTTATTTCAAAGTGGACATCTGACATACGTGTCAGATAACTCATCTTCCGTAACCGTCTGTTTTTTCTACTTTCATTAAAAAAGTCTCATAAATTACTAAATCAAGTAGTTTCATCTATACTGCAACTTTCTAAACTATACCACTAAAAAGAAAAATCACAAAACAAGAAAAAAAACCACAAAAAACAGGACATGGGGAAAGGAAGTAACAGAGATCATATAGGACTGAGGAACTATTTTCCAGATAAACTACCTGAAAATAAAGGAGGTATGCAGAATACATCTACGTGTTCCATATTCCCATACAATGTCTTCAATGACTTCCATTGCTGATACATTATTCCCAACATAGTAATCCCATGTCAATATCTAATTCTTTACTTTGTTCTGACTCCCAAAAAAGGTCTTTGCTTTCTTATGAAACGTTCACTAATCCACTTTTCTATTACTCTAACCAGTTGAGAACTATGCAATTAGAACCAATCTGTTTTAAAGTCCTTGTTAAAACTAATCAGAGAGCATAATGTTTATTTCCCCATGGACAAAGCACTCACATATGTAACTTTTAAACAGTCAAATCAGGAGCACTGCCATTTCTGTCTCTATGTTTGCATTAGCAAGAAGAACACATATCTATAAATATGATGTTTTTCCAAATGACATGCTTTCCTAATCTGAAGGCCTGCCTCCTCTCAGACCTGCCATAAATAACCTTGGCTCATTTTATAAATAATCCTTTGTATAGTGCAACCAAAGCAAAAAAAATTTTTCCAAGTAATTTGCTTCAGAATCCTGATGGTTTTATTTTCATTTGACAATATTAAAATGTCCTTATGCTCTGCCTTTTGGTGAATAGCATATTTATTATACTGAAAGGGGCTGAATTAAGTTTTAAGTAGAAAAGGAGCAGAAGAATGAGCCTCGTGTCCAGCCATTAACCTAAGCAGTAGAGGTGTGCTTTCCCTCTCAGGGTTTTCTTAATGGAGCAGTGGCAGCCAGTGGAGCAGTAAGAAATTGCAGGAGAGCAATGATATCTTAGGCCACTGCAGTTTTTTGTGCAGTGAACACAAGCTAAATCTCTACACCTAAAATAAAGACATTTTTTAAAGCAAGGCAGCTAGCAAGAATTTAAGAACAGGATGAAAAAAACATGGAGATGAGATAAAAAGATGTTTTATCACTGCTTTCTCAATGCAGAAAATTTCAGGTTGAGTATTAACTAAATGCTTGCTTTCTATCAACAGTTTTTACATTACCTCCCACACTTAGTACTTGCTCCCAGCCACATCATACACTCTATATTGCTTTTTGAGATAACATGAGGTAGTCTTCATTTATAGACCTGACATAGCCATGAAATGTTTCTTACCCCTGTCTTATGGAATGGACGAGTCAGGTGAGCAGGTACTTTCTTTTGCTTAATCTTTTGCTAAGCATAGTGAAAGCATATGCCAAGCATTCACTAAATAGACTTTCTTGAAACTTTTCATTAGTCAGTCAGAAAAATATGAATTACCACTGAATGTGATTGCTCATGCTCTAATATGTTTTAATTGATTTTATTTCCATAACCTTGGATCATTACTTTGTAACAGTCTTTAAATCATAAAAAAATTACTACACTTTTCCTCATAAACATGAATAATAATACCTGATACTTTAACTACTTGAACTCTGTCTATATGCTTCATGAACAGTGGCATGTTATGACTTGTTCTCTTGTTTTCAGGGAGCTCTGCAGATGTTGTCATTTAGAAAGATTATGTGGAGAATGGTAAGTATATGACTGGGAAGACACTATTAGCCCAGTCACCACCTAATAACCAATACTTTTTTTTCTCTGTCTACAATGTTAGCTAATTATGCAATTTTTATTGTTCAATACTGTCTTAGGCATTCTCCCTACATTTTACTTTTATATTCTGGAAATAATCATTATTGCTAAAAACCATTCAGATTTATTACTATATGCACTAGCACATACTGTGCATTTAACCTTGTGTTGATATTTGGGCTTTCAGTCATCTAAAATAGTCCAAAAAATGTTCTGACCCAAGGTTATAAAGCCATCGCTTGGTAATATTTTGGCTTTAATGGAAATATGAGTTAGGCAGTTTCCATCCCACTGCCTTACAGCTCCCAACCTGATCAGTGTTCCTCCCTCCTTCAGGATATTTTGACACAGATGACTGTGGATTATGTAGCAAATGCAGTAATTGAAAAGTAACCTTTTCCTGACCTCCAAAATAGAAAAAAGGTCTTTCTTTAACGTGGATCATTCAATGGATTTTATTTGTTGCTTGACCCCTCAAATGTTGCATTGGTAAAACAGAATATTAAAGAGTTATTGAATGGAAGAGAATGGAACCTACTGGAGGCAGGAAGGAGGTATGAAATCCATCAACTGAGCTCATTTATTTGAGTGCCAGTATTGTGGAACAATGGTCTCGGTCTAAGTCCTGAGACAAGGTGAATTCCTGCTTGAAACATAGTATATTAACCTTTATAATTCTGATTTTCATGATCATGTTTTGTCTTCCTTTTAGATGATTCACATCATTCCTAAAGGAGATACATGAAGTCATTAGAAAAGTGGCAGGGGAGGTGAGAGCTCAAGTTTAATTTTTTGCTCTGTCAGAAATGTCTCACTTCTTTTGAAACAAGAAATTGGCTCCTTAATTTTGAAATAGTTTCTTGGCAGTGGATGAAGTGCATTTAGGGTGGTGCTGCACTGATGTACTGTCAGGGTCGTGCTGAAAGGATAATTTCTTCAGTCTTCCTGCCTTTCTGGGTAAGCTTCTTGTGGCTTTAGCTTATACCCTAAGACTCGTGTAAAAGAAGCAGAAATAGCAAACTGGTGCAGAAGGTGGAATGGCATCACCACTTTTGCCAGCAATATCAAATTAGTTTTCCATTAACATTAAACTATGCCCTCAATTACTCATTGATAAAATAGGAATAGTAACACTTTCCTTTCTGTATTGTTATAAGGAGAAACATAATAAAGCTGTCATGTGTTTATCAGTTACATGGGCCAGTAGACAGTATCTAAAATATATTTTACTAATGAGATTGATAAAGAAATTAAATTATGATTCTCTCTGATTTTATCCAGTGGAATTGTTAAAAGATGCATCTAGTTCCCCTGATAATCTGGTTGTTTAACTTAATCTTTGATAGCTGAGGTTCATATTGCAGTTTGTTTGGAGATGGACACAGGTGAATCTGAAGCATTGGTGTCTCAGAGAAGAAACTGACAGAAAAGGTACATGAGCTGAATTTTGCTTCCTCTGATCCTGACAGCCTCTTCTTCCCCACCAACTTGTGTGCCTCCCCTTGCCTTGTCCTGCCATCCAGGCTGAGAATATGGCACCTTATGTTGTTGTACTTGTTTACTCTTAATGAGTTAGATTGATGACTGTATAGTCTTGGTCATTTGTGCCTTTGAAAATATGATACAGAGAGACAATGTACAAAATCAGACTCCATGGGGAAGACATTTTTACAGTTCTAGGTCTCTCCACATTATTGGATCCTTTTATCTCTGATTATTTGAGTTCACACTAAAAATTCACTGATTTTCTGCAAAATAATACTGCTAATGGAAGAGTTTCAAGATTTCAAGTTTCAAGTACATAAACTACTGAAAGTCAATTTTTCCTTCTTATCCTTACAAGTGGATGCTTTCTCTTTACTCTTTCTTTTTCTTTCATCATATAGTTACATTAAAAATCCTTTTGGCCAAATGTCTTCTGTAGATACATCAGAGTCCTTGAGAGAAATGCCTGGAAAATTAGTTCCATGTACATTTTAGGAAATCTTGCTAACAGCTGCATTTTTCCATTAGAAATAGTTTCAAAGGCTACATAAAAACCCAAAGCCAAATGAGGCAAAGTTTAAGTGAGAAAACATGTGTGCGATATTAAGCCAAGAAAAGGGAACAGTTACTTTGAGAAATCCAGACCTTCCTTTGCAGTGCTTTTCAGAGAACATATTAGGAAGTATAGGTCAAATCTTCATTTGGTGTAAATGTGTGCAGCTCTGCTGAAATCAATGAAACTTCCTTTAAATAGCTGAACTCGGGATCTGGCCAACTTTCAGCTTTCCAAATGTGTATCAAAGAGCTGCAAATACCTTAAAATGAACTGACTATATTAATTTCCTATTTTGCACTACCAGGAATGAAATGCTTAACTGTGTACTGAGAATTAGACACTTTGAAAGTATTTAGATAGCACATACCAGAAAAAAAAAAAAAATTAATAAAACATTTAAAAGATACCCAAAAAGAAAAAAGATAGTTTGTACTTGCATCTGCTGACCCTTCCTTGATTTTTGATGAATGAAGCTCTATTTTCTTTGTTTGTTTTGAACCTGCTTCTTTCTGCCTGGAACTCTGCATCTGAAGAGCTGGGATTGTGTTGACATCATCAGAGACAGCACTTGGAATTGTTCAGAGAGAAAAAAAAAGAGTTGCACAAATTATAAGTGATTCGCCGAGACAAGGTTAAGTGAGAATGTAAATCAGTTTGTAATTTGGCCTCAAGACTGCACAAAGACAGATTTTTAAAGCATTGCCTCATTTTTCACACCTTAGTTTTCAAGCAAGAATAAAGTCTCTATTTAAAACCTTTTTTTTCCCTTTTATTCATTTATGTAAGCAACATCAAAATTATCAGAAGTCGGAATTCTCTCCTCAGTTCCAGTCCAGGAGGCAGGATATAAACTCAGTATGCTAAAATGTGAATCTACTGTTGTCTCTCTCCCAGCAGCAGACAAAATACAGCAACCAAGTCCGTTGTCTTTGAGTAGTAGTTCTACCGCTAAATTTTAAATTTTTATCATTCAAACTTTATTGACTCAACCAGACCCACTCTAGGACATTAATTACAACTGATTCAATATAAAACTTTTACAAACCTGTCTTAAAGCTATCTTGTTTCTTTTTAGAATTTCTTTTTATACCAGAAAAAAAAAAAATAGAAAATTTTATAGTAGAAAAAAACCCCAAACCTAAAGATTTGTAGTTCATAATATGGATAAAAAAAAAATAATTCCACCTTGAATTTTTTCCTCTGTGTTCTAACACCTCATACTTCTGTCTCTAATTCTCTCTGTTTTTCTTGGCTGTTTTTCTAGTCTTTCTACAGTATTACTTTCCCCTGGAAAATGCTGGGGATTTCACATCATTCCATCTGCCAAAATAATCAGCAGCTAACCTAATGTGTACCTTGAAGTGCCATCCTAAAACTAGGCTTTTAAGTTAATCTTTGCAAAAACCTACAATCTCCAAGTCCTTGGAAATTTGCCTTTCCAACTATATTTTAATTGAAATTCAATCAAGAAGAGCAGGGGGAGAAGTTAAAAAAAAAATCAAATGTGCAAATTACAATCATAGGATCATAAAATCATCCAGGTTGGAAAAGACCTTTAAGATTACCAATTCCAACCATATTTAGTAATTTCATCTCCCTGGCAGCCCACTAACAGGCCTGCGAATCCCTTGTGCCACTAGAAGCTTTCCTAGTGGGCGGTGCAGGAGCCTTAGTGTCTGGGGAATTGGAGAGCAGGAGAATCTGGAAGCCAGAGTCAAAGGGACTTTGGCTGTGTGCCTGGAATGCTTCCCAGAAGATGGAAGTTTCTGGCAGGGTTGCCTTGGGTGGATACACTGACAGAAAGCTGAGCAAATCTCCATCTGAAATCCACCTGGTGGTAATCAGAATTGATTTTCTGCAGTTAAACAACTTGGATATTTTCTGAGGGAAATAATTGAAGTGCGTCCCTGCCTTCTCCCCAGGATGCTGGCTCTGCATTGCAGCGTTTTGGCAGGCTGTGGGGAGGTCTGTGTGCGAGTGCAGGTCACGGAGGCCAGCAGAGCTCCTGCCCAGTGCTGTGGGGCCTTAGGCATGGCAATGTAGACTCCTTTCACCTCCTACTTCTTACCCACTGACCGACTTGGCAGCAGAGTCAGAAAGGAAGACAGATTCATCAGAAGCTTTTTCGGGGTGCCTCGTGGTAATCAGGTCAGGAAGAAGAAGCAAAATAGAGAAAACTAAAAAGGTTGACTGTAGCTCTGGAGGGTTCAGTTCAGCATGACAGGATTCAGAGTAGGCAGTAGAAAATTGATATTGTAATATCAAGTGAGGGCAGTCTTAGACTTTTCCTGAGGAATTCTCACCATTGCCTGACCACAATAAAGTAGCTCATATCTTTTACGGGATGTGTCACTTGAGGAAGTCCTCAGCACTGGGCAGCTGTAGAAGTCAGGGTGACACGGTGGCCTCCTGCCTGCCTGGGGACATTCCCTGCTGTTTCTGCTTGTTTCCTTGTCTTTTACCCCTAGTAGCTGAATTACAATGAATACTGAACCAGCCTGGTATCAGTGATATGGAGCTGGGTGTGAAGGAACAGAAGCAAGAGAAGGGATGGGAGAATGGGAGAAGAAAGGCTCTCTTTTTACCTTCTTACTACAGCTTTAACAAGTTAAGAAACAAGACTCCTGCAAGCACTCTCATATTTTACTTTTACTACAGCCTCAAGGCGGTTATCAGATAAATAAATAAATGTATTGAATAATAAACTGGAATCCTCAATGAAACCAGCAACAGAGAAAATGTAAGTGCCTACCTTGATTTCCTTGAAGACAAGAGTAGCTCAAAAATTATGTTATCAAAGCTATGCAACATCTATACTCATCAGATAATATAATGCATTAAAGTAATTTTTCCAAAGCAATTCCTTCTTCACACAGTTTAGGCTTCAATTCCTTCTTGTTTTCCAGTTAATAAATATTTCCATAAAAAACTGCAATCTACTTTTGCAATCTCGGCAGTAGTTTGAAGTACTCCTAGGTCTGTTAAAATGATTTGTGATTTTTTTTATGGTACAAAATTACTGGAGAAGGGTCCGAGATCTGGTTCAAAGGATTCTTGCCAGGAGAGAATTTGGCCCACTGCATTAGGATTAACACATTTAGATCTTCTTTATAGAGTTCCCCTGAAAACACCCTGGTCTAAGTTTTGTGTATCTCTATAGCTACAGTGGTTCAGAAGTATCAAATAATTTCATTATTTTCTATTAACTATATCACTAAAATTCATCTTTATTCATGCACCTCGAGGATTTTGAAGCCAGGAAGAAACAGAAGTCCTAATCACATTTTTTTAGACAGTATTACATTCTTCCCTGGGCAAGTCATTAAATATCGTAGTGAGAAGACTGAGGCTTTAATCTGATTACTTAGTAAATTGATGTAAAACCCATCAAATCTAATTGAAGTTTCATCTCCTGTGACAGAAGGAACACAAAAACATACTCCAAACTATTTCCAAAAGCTTGTATCTGATAAATTTCAGCGTAGCAAGAAAGCAGAGGCTTGTATTGTCAGTGAGTTAAAATTTGCTTGCATAATCAGGAAATGTGCTTGTAAAAGCTAGAAATCAGCAGCTGATGCATTTCAGTACTTTTCCAACATCTCAGCCATTCTGGAACTACCAGCCAGAACCACAGTAGTTAATGAGAGACACCTCACTTTTTGCAGAGTTCAGTGTTCATCATGGCATGCATTAAGATGTTGCTGGGAATGCCAGGGTTTAGCAGCCCATGCTATGTGCTGACATAATTCTGTTATTGATTTCTGCCACACTGCACTATCAAGAGCTAATTTCCCATTGCATTCCAAGGACAGCACAGAAGGCAGGGACACTAGCACAGAAAGGACACAAATTGAGAGAACGTATTTAATTTACTGCATGTTATGATACCCTATGTGCAGCTGGGCCCTTTGAGGGGTCACTCCTCTGATGGTGTCCCAAAACTGAAAACAGCTGAATGATCCAAGTAATCAGAGCAGGTAGGAGAGACTTAATATGTGCTGCTAGGTGAACAAAAACATTGCTACTTGTAACTCCTCTCAAAAATCTAACCTTCAGCTAAGTCAACAAGAACATTCAAGATGCAATGGTTTTTTGTTGCAAAGAAAAGGGGGTAGTGACCCCCTCAGGTGGATGCTGGCCAGGGCTCTAGAATTTTTATTCATTCCCAAAACAGTGATGTGCATACACTATGTTCACAATACTGGAATTAAGGACAATGATGAAGTCACAGTGTTCAGGGAAGAAGGCAGTGTCTCCAGGAAAGTGAGTGCTTCAATTCTGGCTCAGGAAAATATTTCAAAACTACTGCAATTTGAAAATTAGACTGGAGATATGGTAGAGTTTGTATCTGTTTATTGCTCGTTGCACACAGTAGCCAAACTGATGTAGGAAGTGGCACTATGATAAAGATATCCTGGCTATCTCTCAGGGAAATGAAACACATTGGTTTGAAACAGCTGCAGTTTGGGTTGGTAGTTGTTAAACAGTGCAGAGCTTCCCTGCTTCTGTCCCCTTCATCTCTGTTTTGCTATCTTCCATTGCAAAAAAAATACCTCAGACTTCTCATGTCAATCCAGAGCTTTCTTTAACCAGTTATAAGAACACCTGGTACCAAGAACAACACTCTTTCTTCTACAAAACTGGAAGATACTCAAAACAGAGTTCTGTCTTTTTATGAAAGTGAAAGCTGCCAGGGAATTTTGCAAATGTAGAGACTCTAGACTTCTTTAATATCAAAGAATACTAAGTAGCTATCTAGGGTGGCACTAAATGGCATAATATCTAAAGTACACTTACACAGCAAACTTTTGAAAGTATTTTGCTTTGTGTGAAAAAAAAAATGAATTGATGAAGCAACTCTGAGTACATTTTTAACATACTTCAGTCTCTAAAGTCAAATATACAATCTCTAGAGTCTTGTGGAATCTGACATCAGGTATAATGAGGATCAGCAACTGAAAGAATTCTGTTACAAACTCATGAAATAAAAGTATAAAAAACCTGTGAGAGTTTGCCAGACTATGGAGCAGAATCAGAACAGATTGTGTGATGCAGCTGTGTTGCCAAAGAGAAAAATCAAAGGAACGGTGAACAAAAGAAAGGAGAAGACTACAAAGTGAGGCAATGAGTATGAAACCAGAAGGTGTAAATGAAAACACAAACTAAGCATCTTCAGACTTTGGACAGAGCTGAAAAAACAAACAAAAAACCAAACAAACAAACTTGCAAAAGAAATTAAACTACCTGGAAGAATATCTGACAGATATATTGTTAGATGGGATACAAACTGGAAAATAACTGAAATTTTGATTACTTTTTATATGGCTAGTGCAAATGTAACTACAGTAATAAGAATGGCTGGTCTTATGTTTAAAGATGTGCATGTTTCTCTCCATTAACTATAAATTGATTCTAGCAACCACTTCAGGTGAAAATGTCTAAATTGGGGATATAATGAGGTAAGGAGTCCCTAAAACAGGAGCTATGTATTAATGTAGGGAGTCCATTAAAACTGAAGGAAAAATAGAATTTAAAACAGAAGAAATTAAGACACAGCAAGGAAAAAAAATAATTCCCTGGAAAATTAATTATTCCCTGCAAAGAATTACAAGTTAAAGACATTAAGTGTTATAAAAGAATGTAAATGAAATGGCAAAAAAATTACTAGTCCATTATTATGTGGGTAGGTAAGTTTAATAAGACTGTTATTCTCCTGTCCAGCACTAGACACATTTACTTGCATACACTGGTGAATAAATTGCATACCATTTTTGCCTTCTCACCATGAAGAAATGTTATCACAGAAAATGACATATAATCTCAGAAGACTATCATAATGACAGGTAAAGGGTTATAACTAGATTTACAGTGGTTTAACTGTTCAAAAAATGTGTGATTTTGCATATTATATTACTATTTAAATATATTAAAGTGTTCATAATATATAAAGTGTTCATAAGGCACTGAAAGTCTTGTGGTATTATATAAAAAGGTGTTGGAATCTTCAAAAGATTAGAAATACAGAATAACCCAATAGGCAAGGAATAGCAGTCACCATCTGAACCAAAAAAAAAGTGATTTCAAAACAGCACAGACATAGTACTGAATTTACAATTTCCCACCCTGTTAGCATTTCCCAGCTCCCATCCTTCCTAATCCTTCTTCCCTCCCCTGTTCTTCACTGATCTGCACTCCTTCCACTATTGTAACACCTGGTCTGGCCTTCATACAATTGGAGAACTAAACCAACAAAGAAAAATAACAAGTTAATTGTTACCGCTGAAGATGAATAGATCACACGGATACAGGTCAAGGTGTGGTGAAAAGAAGAGAAAGTTTATTTTTCCTCCCAGGATTTATAGGCTTCTGACCACGGCCAGGGGTTGGATGGTCAGGATAACACTTTCTCACTGCATTGGCCATGAGAGATGCCCATCACAAGATGTGTAACAGAAAGAATGTACACATATCTATGTTTACAGTTACTGTCCTGGGAAAGTCCTTAGAAAACCATGTCAGCAAGCTCAGAAGCTGAGTTTTCAGGGCGACAGTTAATAGATTGATTTAGTAAAAAAAAAAAAAAAAAAAAAGCCAGAAGAAAATTAATAGGCATCCTGAGCTTCCTCCAGAAGCAGACAGGAAGACATGGCTGTGGAAGAACCACAGACCCAGACAACATCACGGGAAAGTGCTGACTAGAGTGTTAGAGCGACCAAAGACTGCAGCCATCTCTCTTCAGACATCTACAAGTCAAGGGAGCCTAACTAGGGACAGATAGAGGGAGCACTGACATGTGCTATAAAGGATGGCATATTTTTTTCCCTCTGGAAAGGGAAGATGTAAGGCTAGCCACAGATGCAATGAGAGAATAGATTTTATTGATCTAAACTGGTGGTGCTAACAGCCAGACTAAGTGATGTGTACAAATCTTTTCTTCCTCACAAGTAGCCTCATCTTTTATCTGTTTATTTTCACTTTAATGCTGTGACACCTTGTTTTTAAAATTTGTCTCAGCATTTTCCCAAGTGGCCTCAAAGTCATATCTGCTCTAACCTGAATAAGGATAGGTCTAGGGCTGAGTCATGGCCTCAAACTATCCCTACAGGAACCTGGTTAGCAAAAACCTTGGCACAGTTTTAGAACAGGCAATTTTTGAGCACAGCTTTGTGCTTAAGAGCAGTGGGGGCCACTTGGATGTCTACAGCTTTTCAGACAAAAGGTAAGGTATTGAGGCTCTATGGCAACAGCCCTGCCAAAGGGCTGTGATTAGGTCAGGATAGTTCTCCTCAGCATGTTTGATCTACTAGCACAGACACAGACCACAATTTCCCCACACACTGGTTAGAGGTTTGGGTTTGTGCCTGTGTACCTGAAGCTGCCACATAAAGGAAATACAAAGGCTTAACAGTGCCATTATTCATTGCAGAAAAGAGTGGTGCATGAATTTCTTTGCAAAGTTGATATACTTGTTTGGAACAAGAAACTTGGGTGATGCAGTGTGTGGTTGGCTGTTAATGACTTTGAGATGCAAGCTGAAGTGCAAGGAATTTGTGTGCATATGTGTGGAAAGTGAGAAGTAGCAGAGAATTATAACTCCGAGTTTTGCAGAGCACACAGAAAATCATCCAGCATGTCCTAACTTTTCTGTCTCTGGAATAGCATGTCCTGAAAAAAAAAAAATATAACCCCCCTGTCTTGATTTCTATCCCTCTCTCATCCTTAACTCTTCAGTAGTATTTGCAGTTGTTCGTCACGACATATAATTCCTCCTCTCTTTTCTCCACAGAAGTTTCTCTATGTCATCTGTCTTTCTCTATGTACCTGTTCTTCTCTTAAATAAACTTACTTAAATGTTTTCTAAAAAATGGAGGGGTGTGCAAATCCTTCTGTTTCCCAGTGGTGGAAGACACCATTCTCTTCTTAGACTGCCAGTTTTACTATACTGTATTTTTCATGGATGACCTATGTCTCCTAGAAAGAACAGCTTCTTAAACTGAGACAGTGTAGCTTTTCAGATTCTACTTATGTGTCTGGTTACATTTAATATTGTACCAATATGTCCATATTAACTATAAATACTTCAAGACAGGATTTTGATGGACATATGACTTATTGCAAAACCACATCTTAATATTTTGAGGTTGTGAATTCGATTATTTGGAATAAGTGGGTAATGATGCAAATCTGTTAATTTTTAACTTCACTGTTTTCAGTACACTGCATTATATTTAGTTTGGGGTTGTTTTTATTTTATTGACTTTACTAAAGTCAGTACCTAGAAGTGGCTGGAAGTCATTGTGTCGTGTTCTGTCAGTCCATTTATATGCCATGATGGGGTACAAGTATAAAGGGAACATATACATTTAAAAGCTCAACATTGTCATTGTAACTAAGCCAAAGCTTAGCAAAAAGCAGTGCTGAAGTCACTCCTAGCATCAAGAGAAGCAGCTCTCCAAGACTTTTCTTCCCCATTTCTTCAGCAGTGTATGTTGCAGCATCATTTCATGATGTGAAATGTGTAATCTGATCAGTTTAGGAGTTGCTGGTGGTATGTTGGATTTATTTACAACATTTTAATTGGAATTCAAACAAACTGCATAGCTTTTCGATTTGACAAACACATGAGCTATTTAGGCTTACAGCTAGTTTGCAGCACAAGTTTGCAAGCAAACTCTTATTCCAGCATAAGCAAATGTAAACACTTTCCAAATGCTAGATGGATATGTACATCCCCACGAACCAAAGGCATTCAGCATTTCTCATTAGCATTCTCATAAACTTGATGAACACACTACAGAATCAAGCTGGACAAACATTCAGATTCTTTATGTTTCTATTATAATTTTCTTTTAAATATATATTTATGAGATCATGAGTTTGGTTAGAAGACCACTGCTTTGAAATATCAAGCCCTAGTATGAAATTTTCATTAGTACAACACAGCCTTCAATCGAGTCTTAACACACACACACGCACACACAAAAAGAAAAATCACAAAATTAACACACAAAAAAATGGAAAATACCTTACCATCATTTCACAGCATTTCCAAAACACTTTGGTACTCATTTGTCAGCTGAGTCTTAATGTACTACACTTTTCTGTAAATGAGAGTTTTGTAGACTTTTCAAGGAAGAGCTGAGATTAGTATTTATTGGTGATTTTCTTCTTGTCAGATGTATCCCTTCTTCCATTTCAACCTTTACTTTTTCTTTGGGAGTAAAAGCTTTGTTGTTTAAACAACAAAGCAGAAATAACAAAATGGAAGCTCTGCCCAGAGAAAATATTTTTCCAAGAAGAGCTGTCTTCTTCTGCCATTATTCTCAAATATTGAAGTGTAGAAAATTTTAGAATGTAAAACCAAACAGACTCTGAATGGGGTTTCTTTAGTATTTGGACGGTTCCTATTGCATTGTGATCTCTTCTGTAAAGAAATAAAAACAATGACATCTAAGTCCATCACATGGGAGAAAAGCGGCTGCATGTATTTGCCTACAAATGTCTTACACAGACACACTTTTCCTCAAGGTATTCAGTGTTATTTAAAATGGAGAACAGCCTCTGATATCCAAAGTAAGCAGCAGCATAATGCTCATGTACTTATGGGATGCTCAAGGCTGGATCAACTATTTGAGTATCCATGAATGAGTGTCTTCTGTCAAAAACTGGTATCGATCAGAGACTTCTCATGAGCTGCCTATTCAGAACATAAACTGAGGTTTGCTAAAATACTGAGTCCATGTCTCATTTCAGTGCAGTTCTAACATTTCTTTAGTGTCAGGTAGGATTTCTTTTCCGAAATTGTGAGAAAACCATGGTATATTTCCAAGTCAGGATTTTTTTGTGGAACCACCACACAACTTCCATTCTGTCAACAATTACAAAATAAATGCAATAAATTACAAGTTAAATATGACAAGTTCAACTATTTTCTCTGTCTCTTCAACAAAGTATTGCTTTTTCTTTGTATACAGGTTTATCTCAAGAGTGTACAAAGAGTTACATCAAGCAAAAATAAGGCCGAAAGATCCAAATTCTGAGAGCAGTAATGCCTACATTCTAATCCAAAATGGAACTTCTGTTAGACATTTTTCTTCCATCAGTATCATTTTTCCACGCATGAAATGAACTATTACATTTTTGGAATGAGGAAATAAACTCAAAGCTAGCATTGAAAGGCTTGCACAAACAAATATGAATCTGGACACGCTGCCCTGAGGATCATATCCAATCCCTCTCTGTAAGGATGCTTTTACAATTCAAAGCATGCTAGGGTTTCCTAAAATGTAATTTGATGCTATATTGTCATGCTGTAAAACATTTGCAATGTATAATGATGTAAGAGGCCAGCTGGCCGCTAATGGTAACAGCATACTTTACCAGAGCTATCATCAGAAGGACTGTTGAAGGCAGATGGCTCTTTTTTCCCCAGCTTTACACTGTTAGAGATCCTACCAAGGACAGGCATCCTACAAACCTCACAGTAATGAGAAGAGCATTGCTTTATTGACTATAAAGCTTTCCTGCAAATAAGCTTGAAAGCAATATGTGCTGGAGAGCACCAGTGGCACGTATGCTCATAACCAAAATAGAGGATTCTGGATTGAAGCTTTGTTAAATGACTCTAATGTCCTGGAAAACTTTTGAGAAATCCTGGATTGGTATTCAAAACTGCTGTAATACAGAGAGCTACTTTCCTGTCTTTAATTAGAGAGAGGCACGGTACCAATTATGGTTGTTAATTATTGTGCATCCTCTCATTTCATGCCCATACTGCAAGGAGTTAAAATACAAACATAAGGGGAAAAATGATCCAGACTCGGCTGATCATACAGAGATTAATTTTGATGAAAGGGTTGTTGTTCTACAGTTTGATAGCGCAGATGCACATTTTCCCTGGGTAACAAAGGTCCATTTGGTTATGCTTCTTTTACTTTTAGGGCTATCAAAAATAATATTGTCATGGTCTCAATTTCTTTTTGTCTTAGGACAGCAAAAAAGAATAGAAACAGTATGCCATATTTTGTATGGCTGACAAGTGCTATTTAGCTTTCTGGTGATAGCAGTTTTGTTCTTTCAGTTTCTGGTGTTTTGTCAAATGTGTTTTCCAATGATTTGTCTGTCAAAGCACAGTGCTCCTGCTTAAACCATTATCTTCATAGCAAGTGGATTTTGTCTTATATTCCAGTTACCTCCTTTTTAATTCAGGAAAAAAAAATAGGCAGTTTTATAAATCCTATTCACCAGCGGCTTCCTTTTAGCAAAGATAGTCACATGTACAGATCTGTGTTATCACTATGTTATGCATGCATAAGAGCTAAAAGAATTAATTCATTTTTGTTGGAGTTATTCTGAGGTTCTTCTGTTTGTTTTGCCTAACTCATGTGATTAGACAGAATTTAGGGTTCTATGGGCTATTGTTTCTAGGAGGAAAAATTGTTAGTTATTTCTTTGGGGCATAATCCTTCTTATTTACTAACAATGATAAATTATGTTCCCTAGAACCCAAGAGTAAATTACAACAGAGGATAACGTATTTTATCACAATTTCTTCTCTCTTTTGGTACTTAAACTCCAAGGTTTTTGTCTTGTATTATCACAGTCTTGTACTTTTGCAGCCGTTTCATACCTTTGCCACTGCTGGAATTCTGGGCCTTCATTGTTTAAGAGGTGGGTAGTTTGTCATTCTTTTCCTCAGACTGTCCTCTGCTTATTCAGTTTAAAAAAACAGAGCATCTTCACAGATGCTTTCTTGTAGATCAGTTGTTTTTTGCATTTTGACTGAAGATCTATAGTATTTCTGTAGCTGCTTTCACCGAGAAACTTAATGATTCTTGCAAGAGAGGATGTTTGCTTTGTATTCGTTTGTTCAGTATGGATGAACTCAATGCAGAATATTTGCTGGACATCAGTAATGCATTCTGTTACCAACTGTGGAGCATACATAGTTGAGATAAGGGAAGTCTGCAGTCTTCAGTGCAGCACCCCATGAGTCAGGGGAGTTTTCAGAAAGTTGTGAACACATCTTTGGAAATATTTTCACCAAATAAGGTTGCAGACTCAGCGTTTTCCTGTGCCTTTGTCTTACCATCTTTCATAAAAAAATATCAGAATCTGAAATAAGGTTTTTTAGTCCCAAGACCATTAAAATACTTGATTGACGTCAGAAATTTGATTTTTTTCCATACACTTTTCAGTTCACTGAGCTGTGGGTTTTAACAACTTGACCACACAACAGAACTTTCAGATTTTCCAAGACGTTGGGGAATCAAAGGCCAGTCAATCATGTAGTGTTAGTTGAGGAAATAACAGAAGATTCTGTCCACATTGATTTCATTGTTTGGTTCTCATGTACAGGTTCATGTTCTATTTGATTGCAGGCAGGCTTGGGACAAACTTAGTTCTTCATCCAATGTCGGTGTTATGAATCAGAATTACAGTGAATTACCCTTTCCACACAGAAAATGTATCGAGAAAGGAAGACAGATCAAAAATGACCCTAAGGCAATTGCTGGTGTTAAAGAAGTCCCCTCTTGGACATTAGTCTCCAGTGACTCTGAGCAATATTTTGCAGTTGAGGAGTTTGATTTAATTTCTTGGTGAGATTCCTCAAGCATGTAGTAGCAGTGAACATGAAAAACCTCAATGAAGACAGCTTCAGAAATATTAGGGCTTAGAGATTTTAGATCCTTTATGTGGCTTTGCGTTGCAAACCCTGTCTGTTATTTGTGACAACATGTTAACTTAGAGTACTTGGCAATACTTAATTTTACTTTTTTTTTTTAACTTTGAAAATTTCTACTGTGAACTTTTCTTAGTATCTTGGACATGGCACAGCATGTGGTTCTGTTCCTGCAGGGCCTTGGTCTCTCTGAACTTGTATTTTGACTTGTGCACAGCCCACTTCTCTTAGTTGTCTGGAAATTGTCTGGTCTAAACTAGCTAACCAGACTTTTTTTCAAAAGCAGTGAAAAGAGCAGGTACCTCCACAGGGTGAAATATTTCACCTGTGTTGGAGATCCATTCTAAAATGAATGAACCTGTGTGTGGACAGATTCCAACCTTCCCTCCTGATGATGAAGAGAATTCAAGGAATTACATCAGGAAAGGCATCTAATTCTTACACAGCTAAAGGACATGAATCACACTTTGCCTCATGTGTGTTTTATGAGAATGTGCATTTTACCCCCCTAGGTATTTAGATGTTTCTTAGGCTTTTAATGTGCTTCAGTTTTGATCTTTGCATGGATCTCTTTATGGTCATTGTGACTGGAACAATACTGATACTGATTTTTATATTCTGAACAAAATAACATCTCATCTTTTGTAGTTTGGAATACACTTCTTCCTCCTGAAAGCATCATAGAGTTTATTTCTTTAGCATCAACTGATGTTGCTCGCCAGGCTATTTCAGGAAGTGGCTGTGATTCCAAAAACATCACTTGTAACAGGTATGATAGGGATGGGGAAGGAGTTGCTCAAGGCAATGGGAATTTCTTCATGATACAACCCCCCAAAATATGTATCATATAATGGGATGGTAGTAATGAGAGTATGAAGCCTACCTACTTCCCCAAAATCCATTCTATGCAAATAAGCATACAGGACTAAAGTAAAATTTAATTAGATTTTTCTTGATGGTTTTATAGCTATCTTGAGACTGCAGAGCACCTTTAGACAACGACCATGTTCCCTTTATACTATAGATAGACACAATAATTGGAGTGCTGTAAAATGAATTTAATAATGAAATTCAAGCTCCTAGCAATACTTACTGCTGTGTTTTTGATACTCAATTTCCAAAGCCTCTTTTATGAAAGATGTATTCCTGATATTTGTGACAAATCAGGTGGTGTTTTCCCAAAGAATTATTTACTATTTTCTATCACTTTATTGATGAGGAGAAGAAAGGACTGTTATTTTACTACTTAGAAAGGAATCTTAGATCATATTTAGAGAAAACAGTGTCTGCTGATGTTCTTGTGAATTGACCTGTATTGGCCCAAGTGAGTATTTCTAGCCATTTTCCTCATTGCTACTCTGCAAGAGCAGTGCTGTACAGAAAAAAGGAGTTGCACCTGCGTCACTGCACCTTTCAGTTCTATGTATTTAGCTCAAAGGTTATCTGCTCACCTGTGGACTGTGGCTGGTGAGAACTTGGCACCTTAATTGCTTCAAACTTACTCGGCATGCAAGAAGAAGTCAGAAGAGGAGGGAAGAAGAGGTGTTTGTTTCATCCTCGTTTAGCCTTTTGCCCAGTATCTCAGATTTCAGGATAGGATGTGGTTAGGCCAGATGCCTGAAGATACGATGAGTGCTAGCTCTAATTTATGATATCAGTGTTGTGTCCCTCCATAGGCTCCTGGCACCAAATCTGGAGAGTCCTGGATTAAAATTAACAGTTGAGAGTTCATTTAGTTCTCAACAATAGAATTCAATTCAGTAACCAAGAAGAAAACTGCCCAAATAATACCTTAGTAAATAAATAAATAAATAAATAAATAAATAAATAAATAAATAAATATCAGTTTTCCTTAGGATTAATGAGCTGAATTTGTTCAGTGAAGAAAAGCCCAGTGATCCACTGGAATCAGTGCAACAGAAGGAAGAGGTTGGCAAGAAAGGGACATGAGCACAGGTGAAGGAATGATAGACAAAGTTTGGCTAGACAAATTGTCAGGTGGGGTCAGCCACCTTGTGTAGCTGTACACCTTCAGAATGTTTAATCCTGATGGGTACTTTGGACCCAGGATGCTGTAGGAATTCTTTAAACTGAAAATATTTTAATGTTTTATTTGAAAAAACAACCTCTGCTACTGATATTCTGACTGGCTAAGCCAGCTAGGTCAAGTTATGTTGATATTTCCAGGGCAAAAGCACTTCTCTCACCCCTTAAATATCAGATGTTCCACTGCCGGCATTTTGTGAGTTAAGCCAGTTTGTAACTTCACATAAGCAGATGTTTATGATATGTGCTTATGGAAAGAAACTCAAGACTATTTTCATGCAACAATGTAAAAATAAAACTAGCACATCAAATGTCCTTGCAATTTTCTTAGGCTTCATTTAAACAATTGTTGCTTCTTTTTTTTTCCCAATAAATAATGCAACATTTAATATTATGCAGAATATACAATGAACTAAAATATTTATCACACTGTACTTTCTTATTGGGATTTTATTGTCTAATAACTGTACATTAAAGTAATTGCTTTCTGCCTGCTAAGAAGTATCAGAAACTTGGAACAATAAAAGTTTAAGACATATGAGAGTATAGTGTTTTGGGGTTTTTTCCCAAAAATGTACACATTTGCCAAGATCTGCATCCTAGCGCAGTAGCATCTTTTTGCTTAGAAGAAATTTAGGCTGGTCAAATCTGACTGTAAATCCATAAGAAACAAAATAGATACATGGATTTTTCTGGGAACTTTTTTTCTTCCATCTCTTGATTAATAATCATCTCAAAATATGAGGTTTATAGCCTTTTTCTAGATTATAATAAAAAATATTTTTAAAAAGAAATATCCAAATGTGACATATTGAGATTTACATAAGTGATGTTAGGTTTAGTTTCCCAGTTAAAGTTACAAGAGGGTAAATTTATAATCAGTTACATGAAAATGAATAATTTCCCTACCAACTTCTATATAACTTATTAGTCTTACTGTGACAAGAGTTCTTCAATGTTTTGAAAAGTTACATGTAGTCAATGAAAATGTCTAAAATCTTGTCATGGTTTTTTTAGCATCGTCTTTCCAGTGGGGGAATTGTGTGTAGTGTAAAATTAAAAAAACTTCTAAATTTACACTATGGTAGAATATTTGTGTCTATAAAAATAGATATATAATATGCCCGTATTCATTTGTAGCTTTTATATCTCTAAAATCACTATTCTCTGATCAAGTTGGAAACTAAATAGAATAAATAAATCCATGCTTTAATTTAAACAGGGAAGTACTTGGATTGCCACATGAGTGCCTAACCAACAGAGAAAGAAGATTGGGGAAGTCCTGTATCTTACAAAGAAATATGAAATAAAATGTAGATGGAAACCCATATTTTCATCAAATATTTTTCTTAATAAAATTCTTCTAAAGACAGCCTGGTAACATTCCAGAAATATGCTGAAGTGTTGTAATTTAATTCAGAATATTTTTTGCACAAATTTTAATCTATCTTGAGATACTGAGGCAATTTTGCGCATGTAAATTATTAAAATTATGCTGTTCTGCTGAGGTTGGTAGTAGCTTATGTGAAGGGTTATTTCATTATATTGTGGTGTCCACCTTGTAGAAGAAGTATGTGGAAGAAGCTTGTGACTGAAATGTACTGGCAATTTTGATCCCAAACTAGTTGAAGTGTATCTGAAAAATTTGAGAGTAACAATCAGTTATGATATTTAATGGAATTTAAAATTATTTCTCATGTCTCATCTTTGTTGAGGAAAATAAAGGACAATGAAGCTTTCAATATAGAAAAATAGAAACTAGGAACTCCTATTATTATTATTATTATTATTATTATTATTATTATTATTATTGCTATTATTATTAATTTCACCCTAGTAGCTGATCATATTAAATAAGTAAATTTCAATTATCAGAAATAGCAAGATAGTAAACAAAAAAGCTAAAAGTATGCTTCAGATGTTGCTTGTATCCTACAAATCAGTGGGTTTGAACTGTAAGTAAAGGCTGAAGTGTCCATACTGCTCTGTTATTAATCATTACTTAAGAAAACACAAATTATCTGACAGGAGTTTTATTGTTTCTTAGAGGACTGATTTTTATTAACTTTTGAGTCCTGTTAATTAACTACATTATCCAGCACTCAGAAAGAAGCTGTTACACTTTTTGTCAGGGTGCTCCATATTCTCCAGTCCAGCTATGTGCCTTCTGTGCAGAATTTAACTCAGAGACCACAAGCTGTAGCAGCGTGACGTGCAGCACTGTGCACACAAATAATGCCATCTGGGACTGCTAATGAGGGATTTCACAGTTCAGAGGATGCTGCTCATTTGCATCATCTGCTGAGGGGGTGACAAAGATGGGAGGAGACATTTTATTTCCAAACCTGAGTTATTTTGATTAGCCTTCTTATCTCAGCCCAGCTGAATTTTTCACAGGAATTGATGCCATCTCTCAGGATGCCATCAGTCGGGTTTGACATCAGGTGTGCCATGAGAAGTCCTTGACTGCCAGAACATCACAGCCCCCAGCCACGTGCCCCTCAGCCTGGTTCACAGCCTTGGTGGAGACCAAATGGAAATCTACAACTCACAGATCAGATTTGTCAGGGGAATAAGGGAAATGATTACAAGGCTGGCATTTAAAGTGATGTAAGAAGTCATGTTCATGACTTACAGTGATAGATGGCTTAAAGAGAGGGATTGGAGTCCAGGGGTAGAATCCATCAATTAGCAGTGTAAAAGTGCTCTCCTGTCTAATGTCAGGTCTACAAGAACTAGCCAAATCTTTCTGTTGTTTTATGGCTGCAGGAAGCCAGCACCTGAACATATGAAGACTAAGGTACATTTTTCCACATCTTATCTTTAATCAATACCATCACACGTAACATGACAACTTGGAGCCTTCCACCACCTGGTACTACACTGTGTGAAACCACACACATATGTCATTATATCATTATATCAGCACACCAGACTTTTTCCTTGTTGTTGTTTCATTTGGCTCCCAAGAGTTAGTCCTTCAGCTTTTCCTCAGAAATTAAAAAAAAAAAAAAAGAAAATATAGACATTTCATAGTTCCACTCACTGAAAAAGAGCAGTTCCATGATTTGAGCATGCATTCACTATTATGTATAAGAAACTCAGACAACAGGACAGGTAAAGGGTCTCTTGGGTTATTTAGTCTAATCTCTACCATAGGTAATGACATCACTGAAAATTTTTAAAAAATATTGTCTTTAACCAGGTAGGATATTTTTGCTGCTTTCCCAGAAGACTACCTTAGAATTCAACTACTTTGATTGATAGATGCTATCTCATTTTTAGCTGAAATTGGTTTCTATCTAGTTTACATCAATTTCTTGTGACAACATTGTTATCTAGTTTAAATAGGTTTTTTTTTCCCCAACCTCAGTAAACATCTCAGATAATTTTATATATGTGAAAAAAATTGGCAGTGCTTTACTTAAAAATTATTTTTATATTAAATAATGAATGTGAGCCTTAAATTGAACCTTTCAAAAGATTGGATTTAACAGAACATTACCTTCAATTAAACCTTACAGTGCCTGAGCATCATAGGAAATTTTTCTTGGATTCTATCCCCAGATTCTATTTTTTCCACTTAAGAAATTAAGAAATCATTTATTCTTTGCAGAAGTTTAATATGCTTCTTGTTTCTGCATAAGAAAAAAAAAATCCAAGAAAATGTTACTTCTTCCCCACCTGCTGCCTGGTGTTTCTCATTGCATGTGAGACATTAGGTTCCCTTGCTCCCAGTTAAAAAGTTTCTGTGACCCATTTTGTTTCCACAGCTGCCTTCTCCTTCTCATAGTACAGAGCCGTAAGCACTAAAGAGTAAGAAAAGTCTGAATGAGGACACATGTTGAGCTCAATCAGCCTTCAATTTTCACCTCAGCCATCTAGTAAGTCACAACCAACCATATTTCCAATATAAGTTATGTCTTACACAATCAGGAAGCAAATATTTTTCAAAGTTTTTGCTATTGAAATATATAACATTGTGAAAAGCATGCAGGTTTGCAAAATGATCTGTTTTGCATTTTTACACAAAATGTATACAAATAACCCTTACCTGTATTGTTTTCCCATCAACTTTTCAAACCACTGTTTTGTTCTGAATAATGCTATTATTAATGGTTTCTTAGGTTTACTTTTCAAAACGGTATAGAATTTCTTGTAAGTACAAACATTTCTTTATTATAAGAAACAATATAAAGAGAGTAACATAAATGAGAAAAAATGGAAAAAAAAGCAAAGATTAATATTTCTTTTCACAATTCAGAGACTTTAATGAACTTGGAATTGAAAGTGTTCTTAATTCCTTCATTTGTTCAATATTCACGTCTGTACTCTGATGATGCTGTATCAAGTTGTATTTTTGACCAAAAAAACCAGAAGCTTCAGCTCAAATCTGAAAGAAATTATCTGGGTCAAAATGCGCCCTTTGGTGGAACTCAGATGAAATTTCCACAGTTATTTGCTGTGACTCATTACCACGATATTTTAGCACCCTTGGCCCAGGAGCCTCTTGCCTAAGTTAAATGTCAGAAAGATAGATGTCTAAGCTGGAGCTAGTCATGCTAGAATCCCTTTATATTCAGTGGAAAGAAATAGGCCCTGCCAGGGAATGACTGATCTGTCCATTTAAACATCTAACTTACAGCAGAGGTACCCTGTCTCCATTTGTGGTGTCTTTACACGCAGTCTGTCCGAGGTGGAGTAACTATCACATTTTACAGGTGAGGATACGAAACAGAAAGACTGCTCCTAGACTACAGCTTTAAGAAAAATATCACCCAGCTTCCAAAGGAGCTATGAATTCCCCAGGTCCCTGGCAAGGCACAGCATGAGCTATATGTAGAGCTTTTACAAGCAGGCTGTGTTCAGGCTGAGCTCAGTTGCCCACAGAGCCTATTTATCCTCACTCCATAAGTCACAACACTGGTGCTTATGCAAACCAGGTCCTCTGGGCATCCTGTCTGCTTGTCATTCACAAGGGCAATGGGAATAGCTGTAGCTGAAAGGACACTTACACTTCAGATAAATACATTGTGGGATGCCATAAGCACCAATTATATCCATGGTTTCTCCCTGACAATACATACAGGATCAATTCAGAGAAGGCACCAGATACTGCCTCTGGCAGAAAATGTACATTTCTTGATACTCATATGGGAGCAGCAATATAAATCAATATTTTTAAGCTGTGATTTGTAGAGATTTGCAGTAGACATGAGATTTCTATGAATTAAATGTGTAAACACTGGAAGAAATTGTAGAACAAAGGATTCCAAAAAGGTCTGCATGTGTAACAAAGAATATTCTTCCCAAGAAACTGCTTCCATTACACTGTTCCTAGCAGTAGAATGGACTACCTGCCTTTAGACAAGTCTGTGGAAATCAGTAATATGAACATTAGTTCACTGTTGCAAATCAAAAGGTACCCAAAATCTGAGTCCTTGACAGCAGCTGTCTCTTTTTCTCTTGTGTTGCACACGCTAGTGATCCTGCCCAAGCTGTTAAACATGTGTCTTGATGCTTGTGAGCTTGTGAGAGTGCATCTGTAAAAACAACACACTTAAAGATGCTGTGTAAGAAAATCACTTCTCCTTCCCACAGGGACTCCCACTTAGTTTTGTTAGATTAATTTTCCTACAGCAGAAGTTACTTTGCTTTACCCTTGCCATGTAGCCCTGCTCACATTATTGTTAAATTCAACCTGAAATCTTCATAACAGGTTCTCCAGATGTCAGCTGCTGATAGCTATTATTTTATGGGTCACCTCTCTCACAACAGCCTAGATTAACCCCATGTTAATTTGCAGAAGACTGTGAAAATGTTTTTCTGGATCATAATTGGCTGTGATTCCCCATGCACAGGCAGGCATACTCTTAAAGACTGCTACTCAGTGGCCTGAAATGACACCTAGAAATACCTCTTCATATAGGCTGAATATATGGCATCTGTTGTCTTAGTGCATTCCAAACTGGGTGCTCAGGCAGATGCTGAGCTCCATGCCAGAGTGTCTAAATTTTACATTATCAGAGAGTGGAAGGAATGTTGCAGTCACAGAGGGCTCAGTGTTGTTGAGCTGAGGAAATGCCTCTGAGCCTTCTGCCTGCATGCTGAAGGTCACATGCAGTTCAGCCAGTCAGGAGTGGATACTGCTGACCACTCAGACCCAGGAAAGAGAATAAGGCTATATATGATAGATGGTTTTGCACTTTTAATACACCTGTTTGTAAATACATATTATATGCATAACTGAACAAACCAGCATGGTATTGACATATAAAGGCCAATGGCTTGATCAAGGCTGAATAGACTTGTCAGTTTTCTTATTAGCACGTGTGGAAAAAATTAAGTCTATAGTAAAAAAAGGAAACTGTGAATTAGGACTTACAGAGACTAAAACAGCTCCAGCTTCCTAACCTCTCCTTTGGGAGTCTCCGATTTCTCCCACATGGCTTGCACAGTTCTGATAGGCTAGAAAAGTTGGTCAAAGAAGTTATCTATGCCGTTCTGAGTACATTTTTTATCTCTGAGTGTTTTCTGTTTAAGCTTTGGGTTTGAGGAGTCATATTTGGCCATTTGAAATTTGAAAATTTCAAAAATTTCAAAAATTTCAAAATTGATCCCATCCATGAGACTAAGTTCAGTTTTGTAAAACCTGCACCACTTTTCTCCCCAGAGAGGCACTGCAGGATCAGCTGCTCTAAATTTATGGGGGTTAGGCAGCTAAGTAGCTATAGTATAGACAGATGAGCTACTGCCAGAATAGCTCAGGACCATAACCAGTGATTAATGCCTTTACTTCCACAAAAGTCATTCAGAGAATACATTAAACTCCCCAAATCAGAGCCTAAATCAATAGTATGAAGATTACAGGCTCCAGGAGTGGGCTTCTGAAAATTTCATTAAGTTCAGCAAGGCCAAGTCCCAGGTCCTGCACCGGGGTTGGGGCGGTTCCCAACATCGACATAGGCTGGGGGATCATCATGGGACAAACTGACTGAGAGCAAAGGTTTTGGAAACTGCAAGTTGGATGTGGCTCTCATCAACCTGATCTAGTGAAAGATGTCCCTGCTTGTGTCAGGTGGAGTCACCTAAATACCTTTAAATGTCCTTTCTAACTCAAACCACTCTGTGAACCTAAGACATTGGAGGAAATTCTGATTTAAGTAATAGCTAATGTCTGATGGTGATTTAAAATTTTTATTCTTGGATGCTTGCTCATTATGAATGTACTGAGGAAAACACCAGGTTTTGGGTTTTTTTTTAAAGATCACCCTTAATTGATTGTGGCTGTTACATAGGATTTAGGAAATTCTATGAAGTTATGAAGCAATACACAAATCAATGAGGCAAAAAATAAAGAAATTAACATTTTTTCAGGGAAATTGAACACTAGAAATAATGCCACTTATCTGAGAAGCAGTCCATGAGATTAACATTTAGGCTCTTAAGCTTCTTAAGACTTTTTGGAACATAAATAAAACTATGTGAGCCAGATTTATTTACTGTACATGAGTTCTAAAATCTGTTTTATTGGGGAAAAAAAACCCTAAAATTATTTTAGTATGCCTTTTTGACTCTAAATAAATATTTATAATATATTCAGGTTTTATAGTTCTCTCAGTTTCTGGATGTTAGTATCACAGAAGAATAAAATAATAAAATGGTTTGCATAGAAAGGACACCTTGAAGATCATGTAAAGGTCCCTGACTGTGGGTAGGGACACCAGAAACTGGATCAGATTGTTCAGAGCCCTGTCCAGCTTGGCCAAGAACACCACCAGGGATGCAACATCCAAAACTTCTCTGGGCATCCTGTTCCAGTACTTTACAGTAAGGAATTTCTTTCCTGACATCTAATCCAAACCCAATCTCTTTCAACTTAAACCCATTCCCACCTGTCCTGTCACTACATGCCCTTGTAAATACTTTTTCCCCATCTTTCCTTTAAGTCCTTTCAGGTACTGGAAAGTAGCAATTAGGTCACCCCAAAACCTTCTTTATTTTACCAAGCTGAACAATCCCAATTCTGTCAGTCTTTCCTCGCAGAAAGGTGCTCCACCCTCTAATCAGCTTGGTAGCCTCCTCTGGACTCAATCCAACAGGTTGATGTCCTTCCTGTGCTGGGGACCCCAGAGCAGGATATAGCACTGAAGGTGGGGTGTCACCAGAGCAGAGCAGAGGGGCAGAATCCCCTCCCTGGCCCCGCTGCCCATACTGCTTTGGATGCAGCCCAGGACATGTTTGGCTCTCTGTGCTGGGAGTGCCCATGGCTGGGTCATGTCCAGCTTCTCCTCCACCAGCCCCCCCAAGTCCTTCTCAGCAGGGCTGCTCTGATCTGTTCATCTCCAGCCTGTTCTGATACCAGGGTTTTTCTCCATCCAGGTGCAGCACCTTGCACTTGGCCTTGTCAAACCACATGAGATTCCCACAGGCCCAGTTCTCAAGCCTGTCCAGGTCCCTCTGGATGGCATCCCATCCTTCAGGTGTGTCAACTGCACCACTCAGCTCGGTGTCAACAGCAAACTTGCTGAGGGTGCACTTGATCCCTTCATCCCTGTCATTAATGAAAATATTAAATAACACTGGTCGCAGTGCAGACCCTTGAGGGACACCACTCGTCACTGATGCCCTTTGGATGTGACTATCCAACCAATTCCCAAGCCACATAACAGTTCACCAGTCAAATCCATCACTCTCCAATTTGAAGAGAAGGATATTGTGGCATACCATGAAAGTACTTGCTTTGAGGCTCTTCTGTTGCTGCCCAGTTATTTGTCTGGAGGCTTTTCTAATGCTTTTCTTTCCTTGAGTTTGTTTTTGCACAGACTTCAAGTAAGTGTTTCAGTACCCTGAACAGAGAGCAAAACAGCAGAAAGAATGCAGGGTAGAATCCCTTACCTGGGAAAGACTAGATCTTTCCTATTTAATTTACTGAGGCATTTAAAGATAGTATTTTAAGAGGCAGTGTTTTCAAAGAAAATGGGGTTCTGGAAGATCAGTCCCTCACATAGGCTGATCCTTATCTAGAGGCACTTGGAAAATTTTCGGTAGAAAACTCCACACTGGAAAAAAGAACTGCATGAAAATACTCTGTATGCTGATTTTGCTAAACTTTGGTCTCAGAAGAAGATTTTAAAAAACACACAACAGTGAACTGTCTTAACAGTTTTTGTGTTAAATGTTTCACAATTTAGAATGACTTTTCAATTCAATATTTTGTTTTTTTTTTTGTACTAACTGTGTCATATAATGGAGGGTACTAAAAAGCTGAAGTCAAAACAACATTTCACACTGCCAAAACTGACACAATAAAACCAGACTGGCCACCTAAAATAGATGGATTTGCGATTAACCTGTTAGGAGGATAACCATTCTCTTACCCTAGTCCTCCATCACAGTCAAAAAGGTGTCAAGTTAAGTGCTACCATACTCCAGCTCCTATTTGCCCTTGTGCTACAGGCTACAGAAAAAAATACAAAAACTTTTCACATTGTTCTTTATCTTATGTCATTATCCTTATGCTGCCTTAGGTCATTAAAATAAATGTTTTGTGCTTGGGTCCATTTATTCTATTGTCAGTGATGAATGTACCTGCTTGATTTAATTTTGTATTCATTTTATATTGCCCATTCTATGTTTTCAGGTTTATTAAATAAGTACTCCATCTTATTTCAAAAAGCTCTAAACATGATATATTTTTTTTTTTTTATTTTTAATGGTCTTGCTTTAAAAGCCATATATTTTTTCCTTAGCACATGGTAAGTCCTAAGTTAAACCTGACTATGTTGTTTTGTTAGTACTTGTGGATAGTTTCATACGCTCTCCATATAGAGAGGGAAGTCAAATTTTCCTCTATGTCAAGAAACGAAGGCTTGGACTTATTCCTGCTCATTTTCTCACCTTTTTTTCATCCTTACCACAATGTAAATTTAAGGACACTTCTACTTCCCTTCCTCATTTCTCTTCATGTTGCTTCAGCCAACTTTTCCCCCAAAAACCCTTATTTTTTTTTCACTGAAAACAATGTTTTCACTGCCTTGTCGATTCACACAGTAAGTCACTGATAAAGGGAGGGTTATGCTGACCCTTAAAGCTCTGCTGGGAAAGGGCAGGACAGTGCTCTGCTGAAATCCCACGAAACTGCCTCTTCGGTCTTTCTTCATAGGAATAGAAGTGAACCCTGCAGGTCCTTCTTCTTCAGGCAGCTCTAATTGGCACCTCAGCTGGGAGACAGCTACACACTCTTGGACCTATTTATTCTCTCCCTCTGCTTACCTACCTATCCCTGCCTATGTCCCTAAACACAGCATATCTTTCCTCTGGTGTGTGACACAAGGAAGATCTCATTTGCCTTCCTGATTTGGAACATAGGCCTTCCATCAAACAGCAACACTGACAGTATTTAACCTCAACTCCAAGTCACTAACACTTCACCATCAAGTCAATATCCCAAGACTGCCTTTGGGATTGTAGGGAGCATTCTCTCCATAACAGAAGGCAAAACCAGGAGAGAGGTTGAAAATCATGTGCTACAGCAGACCGTCATACACCAAGGACATGAATAACTTAGAGATGTTAAGTATATGTATATGTTGATGTACATACTATGTAGATTGTACAGAAAATCCAATAAAGATTTTTTTTAGACCACGGTTCTAATTCAGCATCCAGGAAATTCTTCCTGATATTCACCTCAGGTGTCTTGTTTCTAAAAAGAATGGCCTTATGTGGAGACTGCATAGACTAATACCTTTCAAAAACCCAGAAGAAATTACAGCACCTTCTTGTCAGAATTTATATTAGCAGAAACAATAGTTTTGCAATTCCATTCTAAAAAGCTACTCCCCTTATTGCTTTGCTATTTTTGAGCTTTTTTCTGAATCCCTCCAATTTTTGGCAGTGATATGAAGAGATTAGAAATAGGGTGTAACCTAATTAAAAAAAATGTGCAGTAGAATTCCTTTATGAAAAAATATTCTGTATCAGAATTTCTAAGCTGCAAGAAAATTCACTGAAAGTTGTATTAGCCTGCAAGACCTGAGGTTAAGCAACAGTTTGCATTTGTCCTGGCAGTATGTTGTGGCAAAAACAAGATTGGTTTCAAGCTGTCTAAGCACAGCTATTGCAATAGCCAGGTGGTAATTGATGCCATTTTTAGGAGATCCTTCTGAAGATCACACCAGGAACACACCAGTTGCAGTTGCCATTAATAGAGATGGTGGCTCACCAGCCAGATAAAGAAAGGGATGATTCTATTAAAACTTTTTTCTTCCCATTTACTTTCAATTTCACATATCCCCATACCTTCTGGTCCTCTTCCTGATAGTATCTGGGGAGAAGCTCTTAGTTTAACAGAAAAAGAACAGCCTTGAAATATCTGGAGAAAACTTGAATTATTTGATTTTCTGTACTGCTTTTCAGGTTTATTTTTAAAAATATTGGGTTGAAGTTCAGTGCTTACATCTCAAGTCTTGTGTGCATACTCAAACAGAATTGAAATTCTGACCTCTGTAGTTCACCCATCTGCTGAACCCACTAGTTTTATTAGGGAGCCATTTTAATAAGCTGAAAAAACAGGATCAAAATCACCTTTATAGCTTTGTTCTCTACTCATCTCTATCGAAAAGTTCTGATGAGGCTATAATTCTTCAAAATTATTGCTTAAGATAGCATTTCAGGTGTTTAATAATACTTTGAGAACTTAGATTCCTGTTGGCTGCACTTCAGATTTTTTCTATTATGCACAGAAATATCTTAAATTCATTTACCAGCTGTGCTACATGGTGCTGAGTTGCACAGGATAACTATACGACAACTTTAAGAGTATATCTTCTTACTATCCTGAATTTATCTAGAAAAGTGACAACATTGCTGATATTTCTGAGTGGTGGGGTCATTAAGCTTTGACAGGTGCTTGCACTTTGTCTAAGGTTTCAAATATTTTGAGACAACTGCAAACCTGATCTCAGTTATTATCAGGAAAAAAAAATCATGACTGGCAAATGGTATCCTGGTATTTGCTGTAGATGATAATGAGGGATCATTTCAATAACCCCCACCTTACTGCAATTTTATAATGAAATTGCATGCAACTGAAAAGGTGCTGGCATTACTCAAAGATGTTTCAGTAATGCAAACCACTCTAAAACTGAAGAAAAGAGTTTTTGTACCAAGCACAAGAGTGCTGACTTTAAAAAATAAGTTAACATTAAGAAGGCTTTAAGTTGTTTGGAGAGATCTGTAGGCTTACCCATCTGAGGAGTACTTAGTAAATATCTGGAAGCTAACCCAAGCTATTTTTAAGCCGTACAGAATTGCTGAGGGTTGTCAGTATTTTATTACAACTCCAGTCAGCAACTTGGATTAGACATCCATCCTATATAGTGTTGTTTGTGTCTGGATTACTCTCTAGATGAGGTGTTCAGACAGACTTGTACATTTGTCAGCTTTGCAGAGACAACTCAAGAGGAAGGAAAAAATAAAAAGTACTAGTTATGCGGACAGAGTCCAAAGTCTGTAAAAACTTTGTTTCGTTGGACATTTCTGTCAGTGTGCCATAACATGTCATCTCTCTTGAGGGGATATATCTCCTGGAAGCCCTCATAAGATGTCAAGGACCAAACTTGTTGTAACAAGTAACAAGTAACTTGTTTTTTTCTTTATCAGTAGAAATACCAAGTTATAAAAAGCACCTGTGTTGTAGGCCAAAGGACAGATCTCCTTTTCAACAAGGCAAGAGTTTCCCATTTCTCCACATCAGCACGGACCCAACACAAAATACTTCTACAATTAACATCATCCACAGGTCTGTTCTTTGTAGATACCCATTTCTGAAGATACTGACCTAAAGAGGAGAGCAGAAGTCAGAGGTTTGTGTTTATTGCTTCTGCAGCTAATGGAGCTGGTGTAATCAGACTACTATCCATCATTTTGGGGATTACTTTGCACCATCATCCTCAAAATTTTCCCTGAGAACCCTTCCAAAATCTGACTCAATGTTGTCCTGCAGATCCATGTTGATTTCACACGCAGGCTAGGAGCAGGCTTCTGAATTCCCTTTGGGAATCAGGTGGTTCATACAAAAGATCAGAGTGCTTTTAGGGGTAGCACTGCTACCAGCAAAGCCTGAGTACCAGTGCATGATTGTCCATAAACACCACCCACACACATTCAGATGTAAGCAGATGCATATGTTGTTTCCCACACCTGATTCTTTGCTTCAGACAAACAAAATGTAAACAAAGCAAAACAAAACAAGAAAATATGCAGGAAAAGAGAAAGAAGTTCAGTGTCTGTGAAGACTTTTACAATACATCCTGCTAATCTCAATAATGTAGATATAATTTTAATCAGTCATTCATTTTTCTGAGAGTTGATTAATAAGCAATGATATTAGGTCTGAGAAGATGTCTGTGCACGTCTTTATCGCTTAATTTATTTTTGTTTATTTTTTTTCCTTAAGTAAAGGACCTAAATATTATTTTAATGTTGCCCCTTGCATTTAATTATTAAAAGGTTTAATGACAGCAGACTGCATTCAGTCACACCAAAAGGAGAACCTTCTTCAAGTTCATACTTAGATTTATACACTTTGCAATAACACAATTCACTCCATAGGAAGTGAATTGCAACAATAATGTAAGAGAGAAAAATGCTACAGAAGTCTTTTCTTTCAGTAATTCAAAATATGATGTCTGTAGGTGAAATTATACTGTCACAAGCAACTGATATTTCTGTCTCTTATCAGTGACAGGAAGTGGTTATGAGAAAAGGAAACCAAGCAAATCACTTCAGATTCCATTCTTTCACTCATATTATATAAAGGCATGAGTGTGAGTGTGAAATGTTTTCATAACTTGTTCATCGTCTGACCTTTGGGATTTGCTCTGCTGACAAGGGTTGAGTGATACTTTTTTATTATTATTTTGTACTACAGATTTTCAAGCAATATTGTTGTCAGACAAAATTAATTTTTTTAATGGAACTTTAAAAAAAGAAATATTTCAGAAATATTGTATTAATCAATACCAAAGAAAATAAAACATCAATATCACCAATTCTTAATTTTTGTTGACTTTCTTTTCTTTTTTTCCCTCTCAGTTCTGCTTCATATTCATATTAAATAGGGTAGGAAAAGCTAAAATAACATTTAGGAAAAAAATTTGATGCAATTAATAATTTATTCTTTCAGTAGCACAGACCATGATGAAATTTTCCTTTCACACTGTATTTCTGGAGGTCCTTGAATTTACTAGTCCAACCTAATGAACATATAGCTAGTGGCTTTGTATGGGGCTGTTTATTTGAGTGTGACACTCAAAAGATTTCTCTGGGCTAGATTCCTATGGCTCTAAATAAATAATTATTACAGAGTTCCAGCCATTGTATACAGGTATGTATGAAATTCACAACAAACCCAGTGTTAGTACTTGCTGATGTAGATGGGATGAAAATTTGCAAGTGTTCTTTCTTGACTGGTTTCTGCTTTGGTTTAGAGGTATTTTTCAGACTCTCAGATGTTAAAAAGAAGAAAACACCACCATCTTAGTTTTCTGTATTTTCTGATGTACAAGATGTACCGATATTGTATATAGGATGTATCTACAGTGAATGGTGTAAGAAGCAGTGGGCTCTTCCTCACATTCTCGAAGGTTTATGAATTGAAACAAGGCACTACGGCCAAATGGCTCCTGGGTCAAATCTGTTACATCTCTGATCAGTATAAATACTGACAAAATGAGATAGCATCTGACTGCTCCCATCCAGGCACATACATCCTAGAGAGTGCACAACCTGCTAATTATTTCATTAAAAACCACTAATCAAATTAATCTTAAGTGAAAAAATAAAAATAAAAATGTGTCTGGTAAGGATGCCAGTCCCTGGTTAAGGATATTTAGAGGCACCTCATACTGATTTACAACAAAAGCTTTGTTTTCTTTGATATCCACAGATTTACAAAATGCTACTAACCTTCATGTTAGGAACAGAAATTTCCATCTTGATTTAGTTTCCTATTCATGGGGACCTCATCCCTTCTGAGACTTCCCAGGTGTTAAAAACATTCTCATAGAAGTAACAAATACTACAACCCAATGAAATTTTCCAGGATCTACTGGGCATTTTACTGTGGGTGGATATTTGCAAAGAAGTTCATACACAGTTCATGAGTACATAAAATGGTCTTATGTATTAAGACACTTAATTAATCTTAACACACCCAAAAAACAGCTGGACTGTAATCATAGGCTTATCATTGGTATTCTTAGCACTTATATGACAGACTCCTGATGAGCCTCTGATGGCCAGGCATCAGGCACTCCTTAGTCAGCTGAAGAAGTGTCAATCTCCACAGCATTTGGTCTGATCTTTTACCTTGCTGAATTGATATTTCCCAGCTCTGTCTTGTTTTTTGCTCTCAGGTTTTCATAACTCTGTGCTATGTACATGTGTTTCTCTCTGGAGACCTTCATCTAGCAACTACTTCTTAAGCTAATTATTTTATCTCTGTGATTTTATTTTACTTAACGTAGAATCATAAAATTATAGAACAGTATAGGTTGGAAGGGTCCTTTAAATATTTTCTAGTCTAAATTTCCTGCCATAAGCAGGAGCATCTTCAACTAGATCAAGTTGCTCAGAGCCCCATCCAATCTGACCATGAATGTTTCCAAGGATGGGGCATCTTCCATTTCTTTGAGCTATCTGTTCCAGTCCCTTACCACCCTCATTGTAAAAAACAATCTTCCTCATGTTTAATCTAAATCAAGCCTCTTTTGCTTTAATGCCATTACCTCCTGTCCTGTTGCCAGGATGAACCATCGCAGTTGTCAATCTGTCTTCATACGAGAGCTCTCTGGCCTTTGATCACCTTTGTATCCCTCCTCTGGGCTCACTCCAGGAGGTCCATGTCCTTTGGGGCTGCAGAGCTGATGCAGCACTGCAGTGGGGTGTCACCAGAACAGAGCAGAGGGGCAGAATCCTCTCCCTGGCCCTGCTGCCCACGCTGCGTTGGATGCAGCCCAGGACACAACTGTTGCTGTGAGTGCCCATGGCTGGGTCATGTCCAGCCTCTGCTCCACCCCAAGTCCTCCTCAGCAGGGCTGCTCTCATCCTGAAGCCTGTATTCGTACTGGGGGTTGTCCTGACTCATGTGCAGCACATTGCTCTTGGCCCTGTTGAACTTCAGGTTCATGAGGTTCAAGTGGACCCACTTCTCAGTCTTGTCTGCCAAACAGCCACTTAGGCCCTCAGCAGATTCAGAAAAGCCCTTTGACTATTTCAGAGCATGATGGTTTGATTTCAGACAAATAGTAGCAAACTATTGAAGCCATTTTTTGTTGATAACATATCCAGATAGTTCTGTATTTAATGCTGAGTGCAAAGAATGTGATAGGACCATGTCACTTTTCTCAGACTGAGAGCAATATGGACAATACTTTGCCATTTCATAAATTGTGTGAGATAGACTATTTTTGAAGAATTACGTATTTTTGTTGTTGTCTGACATTATGTAACCTCTAGCCTTTTATTTTACAGGCCCTGTGGTAGGGACTCAGATAAGCACCTGTGACAATCATGACTAAAGTGGATCTCTGACTTTGCTATCTGGAATTATTTAGGGACATGATTCTGCAACATTAAGGTAAATGGGAGCCTTACCTCCCATTTCAACAGGGATGTGATCAAGCTGCATTATGCTGCTGGACACAGACATGACCAGGAAGACATACATAAACTTAAAAGGGACCTGTCATTATCAGTCAGATTTCTCTCGAAATACTGTCTATACTCAGTGCTATTTGGGACATGTTAGCAACAGGGCATTTTAATTCAGTCTTTGTCCCACTGACTTGAACAGGAAAACCGCTTAAAAATCATGGGTTTTGAGGAATATTGCAAGTTAGTAAATATTTTGTGAAGGAATCATGTAGCTTTTGGAAATATCAATGATTTCCCCAATACAGAGGCTATAAGGTAGATGTTATGAACAGAGTGAAATTTTATTATGACTCTAAATTATGATTAGTTTTCTAGGTCCTTGAATTTGAGACTCCAGGCACTAAGAACTGTAATTAAATCCATCTTAATAGGTTTTGACATGTCTGTTTGACTCCATATTATGGACCATTTTCCAGAGACGATTAGGGTAATAACAGGGTTTTTTTTTAATATTTAGCTTTCAGATTACCAACTTTTCAGTTGAATAGTAGCATATAATTGAAATTCTCAAGGATCACCTCCTTTAATCACAGTGCACATTTGATTTTTATATTGTCTGAGTGTGTGGGCAGTTGATATGTCAGCATCCAAACAACAATCAGCTTCACAATGACAGAGCAGTTGCCTTATCTTGGCACAGTAATGGACACGGTGACTAAGCACAAATGATGTGGTATATATATACGACAGTGAGTGTTATTCCAGAGGAAGCAGTTCCTTAGAAGTGCTTGAAAAGTTTTTCTCATTATTTTGGCTCTGGCATTTTAGGGGGCACTCTTTTCAAATACATTCCCATCTAAGCACTGGCTGTCACTTAACAAAGTAAAAGAAAGAGGAGAAAAAAGAGGAAAAAAAAGAAGCATCAAAGGATCCAAGTCTACTCTAAGAAACACAATAAACGTAGCCCACAATTTCCTCATACTTGTCTCCATCTTGAGTGAAACACAGAGATGTAAGATTTAGTTTCTTAATATCAGTTAATGTATTAAGTTTGCATGGCAAGGTTTTGTGGGGGGTGAGGAAGGGCTACAGGAGTGGCTTCTGTGAGAAGCTGACAGAGACTTCCCATATGTCTGACAGACAATGCCAGGAGGCTCCTAGGACAACCCACCACTGACCAGGTCCAAGCCAGTCAGTGACAGCTGGTAACATCTCTAGGACAATGTTTTTAAAAGGGGAAAATGAGAATGTGAAAGGAACAACTCTGCAGACACCAAGGTCTGGAGAAGTAGGGGGAGGAGGAGGAAGTGCTCTGGGTGCCAGAGAAGAGATTCCCCTGCAGCCTGTGGTGCAGCCCATGGTGAGGCAGCTGCACCCTGCAGCCCATGGAGGACCATGGAGGTGCAGAGATCCACCTGCAGATCACAGAGAAGACCCACACTGGATCAGGTGGATGAACAAAAGAAGTCTGTGACCCCATGGGAAGCCTGCACTGGATCAGGCTCCTGGAAGGGACACACAGAGAGAGGAGGCCACACTGCAGCAGGTTTGTTGATGGGTCTTGTGACCCTATGGAGGACCTACACTGGAGCAGCCTGTTCCTGAAGGACTGTACCCAATGGAAGGGGACCCACAGAAGTTGGAGGAGTTGGAGACGTCTGGAGAAGTTGGTGGAGGATTGATTCCTGTGGGAGAGACCCCATGTAGGAGCAGGGGAAGGACTCCTCTCCCTGAGGAAGAAGTAGTGGCAGAAACAACAGGTGATGAACTGACCATAGTCCCCACTCCCTGTCTTCCTGTGCCACTGCCAGAGAGGAGGTAGAGTTGGAAAAGAAGGAGGAGTGGGGGAAATATTGTTTAAGATTTGTGTTACACCTCATTTTGTAGCTGTGATTTTGATTGGTAATGAGTTCCCTAAGTTGTGACTGTTTTGCCCATGATGGGAATTGGTGAGTGATTTCTCCCTGCTCTTATGAGCCTTTAATTTTTGTTTTTTTTCTCTCCCCTGTTCAGTTGAGGAGGGGAGTGATAGAGTGGCTTTCATAGGTACCTGGCCTCCAGCCAGGGTCACAGCACCACAGTCTCAAAAGAACATCATCGCACAGCTCATCCAAAAGCAGACAAAAATAAAGCAGGAAAAGACACTCCAGGTCACCATTTACTGCAATTAGGTAAATCTGGCTTACATCCTAATCTTGCTACTGTGAAAATTTCCCCTTGACTTGGAGAAGGAAAAGATATCTATTCACAGTGAAGGTAGGGAAAGCATCCATGGAGTGAGTTACTTGGAAAAATATTTCAGACTGTATTTTTGGAGGCTGGATGTTTGTAGATACTCTCAGTTCAAGAGGATTCTGCCAGCTACAATTCATACACACAGAGGACAAAAATCCAATTTCACACTAGGATCATCCTTTTCAATCATAAGGTGAGTAGAGTGAAAGTGAAGCATGAATAGCAGTGCAACATCTACCAAAGCATGACTGTTCTACAGGGCATGGGAGAAAACTAATCAGAGGACCAATGACTTCATCACAGGATTCCCTGCTCAGCCCTCCAGAAGACAAAAGTTAAATTCCTGATCAGATGCTTATTTGTCTTGGTGAGAGAAATTTATTTAGGCACAAGAAATGTAATACTTTTCAATGGAATAAAGAGAAAATAATGTTACATCAAAAAAAAAAAAAAAGTAATCTGGAAGTTACTAGAAGGTCCTGTTCAAAGCTTCTGAACAGCATAGGCAAAGTTTAATTTTGCATGGCCATAAATGAGGAAGGCCATGAGTGTATCTGGCCATGAGGAAGGCCTGATATGTCTGTTAACAATCTGCACTCCCTAAAGGGATTTTGGGGACCAAAGACACTAGCTGGCTTCTTAGACAAAATAACACATGGGTGTGGTCTATGCCCAGCTTGATTCTGAACTTCTGCCAGAGCTGAACAGCTGCCAGCTCTCTCTGATATGTGATATTCATAGATAAAGAGGAGACTCTTGCCTGGGGTGGGCTGGCTTGTCTGAAACAAGCTTTTCATAAGAGTCTAAATCTTTCTGATTTTCATGAAAATTTGAATAGCTTTTCAGATCAGTCCCTACTCCTCATCCTTAGAATATCTAGCTGTCTTCTATTTCCTTCTTCCCTGAAAAAGTCATGATAGCATCATTGATAACAACAATTGAACAGAAACTCAAAGCTCTCAGTGAGGAGACAGAAAGCAAAATCTGAGTTTACGTTCATCCTCCACATCAGAAGTTCAACCTAAATTCAATCTTTGTTGAAGCATTGCACTAATGTATGTCTCAGATTAGATATCCACCCTTGTCTTTCTTCTGCTTGGCAAGATTGCAAAGAGTTGTCAGCAGCAGTTTGGAAACCAAGGGCAGATACCAAGGATATTAGGCAACAGCTGAATGGTTTGAGAAACCTAATGCAAAGAAAGAAGAAGGACTGTGCATCCCCCAGGTGGTGTCTGGGGTACTTGCTGACTCTTCTCATGGTCTACAAAGAATCACTGTTAGGTTATAGAAGTTGCTTTTTCTTTTGTCCTTATCATTAGAGCCTAATGAGGAAGCTTGTGATTAAGGAAACTAGGAGGCAAGCAACACACTTCAGGCATTTCACCCAGGAACAATGTCATGTATAGATAAAGACGAAACTGATGAGCTTAGAACTAAATGGGAGAACTACTTTTGTTTTCCAGATGTTATTTTTCTGGGTGGCCTCCAGAGCTTTGAAAGGCATTTTTCTCATAGACAAGCGATTTTCTGCTACAGATGGTGCATTAAACTCTCCTAAGTAAAAAAATGACAATTCTTAGAGGGGCAGCTGAGTCCTTATTTTCAAAGGACTATTCACCACTTTGAAAGTTGGGGTAAAGCAACCTCCCACAGTTCTTAATTTTGGCAGTTAGCTGATACAACAAACTTTAAACTGATTTAATTTATTTAGGATATTAATTTATTCAGAGGGGGATGATTTTTAGCTAGTAACAAATTTGTGCCTTTAAGACTGCATAAACATATATAAAAAAATAATTTCCTTACAATGTGTCTGCTCTTTTTTTGCCGTGACCTACCACTCCCTCCCAAACTTTTGTCCAAACCATTTCTAGTTGGCTCTGCCTAGAATCTAATACTTTGAGCCAAGAAAACAAGAAACAACAGCGATGAAAAACATGCTCAGGAAAAGTCTTTTAGACTGTGAAAAAATGAACATAAGAAATGACTTAGAAAGAATGTGGTGCCTGGAGAATTAAATTAGAAAGGCACTGAAAATATATTTTCTGTACAAAAATATTTTGAGAAGAAATAAAATGGTTCATTTGAGAAAATCATAATGATGAGAAGCCAAATTAATTATTTAGACAAAGCAAAAGAAAATCAAAGTAAAATATATGGGGTCCTTCAGTGTGAGCAATTTATTAATAAATAGGCATATGTTCAGAGACCATTTGTCCACACTGGATTTGTGCAACTCTATTCTATTTGGCAAGATTTAGAGTTGAAATGAAGAACACATATGGCAGTTTCATCTCCAGCTCTGTGCAAGCAGAGCCCAGAACACAGACACCTCAGCTTTACTTGGGAGTTGTGCCTGAGCTCCAGTTTGGGCCCGGACTACAATGACTCAGATGAGAGCAGAATATTTCTGCTGGTTCTGAAATTCCATCACTTTGTACTATCTGCATCCAGGCATAATTTCTGACACCAGGTAATATTATTTGACATAGATTGGAATATATCCTCATGGTCTATTAATGTTTGGCAAATATTTTAAGTGCAGTTTGTAGGTACTAAATTTAATTTGATTCAGGGTGTATGCAATGAAGTATTTTTTTCAAATTGGTGGCATGAAAAGTGAAATTTTTGTCAAGAATGTAGCTTGATTGTCCCCTGTGATGCTGAGGTTATGCATGGCACAAATGGAGCAAACTAAAAAGAGCAGATGGCCATACATTAGCTGTTAAGTGAACAGAAGCATCCCTCAGGATGTCCAACAGGACATAATGCTGTAAGCCCTCAGGACGAGTTAGGAAGATCACCTTTTAACTTCTTGTTTGAGATCTCTGAAAGTACTCTAACTTGCAGTCAGTGCTCTGCATCTCTCAGACTCTGTGAAAGTATCACAATGTGTGTGAATATGAAAAAGAATATCTGGATAGTGAGCTTTTAATCCCTTCTTTGCTGTCAGAACCATTGTTATCACATCTCATGGTGTCACATGGTGAAAGAGAATAGTTCATTAGATTTCTAGGGAAAAAACAGGGTAGGAAGAGAGTGGGTGAGCCCCACAAATTTCTTTATGAGGGCTCTTCTTTGCTAGTGGTGAAGAAAGATGATGAAAATTAAATCGTTCTCTAATGTAATCATCTTTATGCAGGATCAGGAAAGAAATATTAATTTCAGTATTTTAAATCTCCATTAATATCTGTGAGGATCATGATCTATCAGGGGGGAACAATTGTTAAGTCAAGCCCTCATTGGGAAAGGAAGAAAGTTACAAATGCCAGCATGAGCAATTTGCCTGAGGGAAAACATAGATGATGTTTTCCTCTGGATGTGAAGGGAGTTGACAATTGATGAATGGGGCCAGACCTATACAAAAAAAAAGAAAACTTGGTCCATTCAAAATGTTCTCCAAGTCCTTTTTTTAATACCCATTTCTACATCAGCACAAGGACTTCACTTTTCAGGAGATGAGCTGCATGCTTTAGCCTGCAAGACTTGGTAACAGAACACTCTTAAAGTCTGTTTTGTATTTTTGAGTGAATACCTTCTTTGGAGAGCTTTATCTGCCCTTTATCTGGTTTGTAGGTAGAATTTTATTGTAACACTCAACATATTTTTGATCTTTTCTGCCACCCCAACTTTTTCTCCCATGATACGAAGTCCTTTCTCAACTCATCTTTCCTGTTTTTCATGCCATTACCTTAAGCCTTGTCCTTTAAAAGTCATTACAGTTCTGAAAACCAAAATATAGTACAGTAAAAGGGATCTGAATTCAAACTTCCTGTGAAGCAAATCTAGCTTTTCAAATCAACTAACTCTTTCTTTTCTTATCTTACCCTTTTTAAAAGACTTTTTAAAGGAATGTTTTAGGCAATCTGGCTTCTAACCTATGGCATAGAAACTCTAGTTTCTATGAAGTAGCAGAAGCTGCCTGTAAACAAAGGAGTTAATGGAGCAATTTTCACAGAATATCGCATTCTACAACACTGTCATTTCCAAGAGCATACTTTTAATCACATGTTTATTCTGGATTAGAAGCATAATTAAAAGGACAATCCCCCTTCCAGCTGAAAGATTTTAACTAACAACCATTCAGTACACATACAGAAGGATGTGTTAAAGGCAGAGTAAGATCACATTTCATTTTGTTATTCTTTGATTAACATATTCCCCTTAGCTCTAATGTGGGTTTTTTTGTGTATCTGTGTGATAGGGTTTTATTATTTTAACAATGATTTCTGGTTTTCAGCTTGAAAAAGCCTTATACAATTTCTGATCAGTACACATCAATTTTTTCAGAAATATTTTAATCATGTTTTCAACAAGCCAAGCTTATGAAAAAGTAATTGATTACCTGATTTTTGTCATAGCGAGAGGCTATGGAAATTTACTGTTGTATTGATTAAAGACTTCAGGTTTCTGTACAATACAGGTTCCTTTTATTTCCTGCCTCCAACCAACACAAGGTATAAGAAACCAGAGATGGTACCATTTTTTGCTAGTATCCAACAAATCTATTTTTAAAATCAAGTTATATATTAATTTTTATTCTTATTAAATTAACTAGGAAGAGGAAGGGAATCTCACGTATATTGTTTCCCTCAAGGAAACACAATTCCAATTTGTACAGTTTGTGACCTGTAAATGAAGTGCACGTTTGTTTGTTTTGGTGATATATTGGTACTGAGGAATGCCAGCACCCACCTGAGTCACAGGAACTGGAAAGCACACGTGATACAAAATGGCACATGGAAATTTGAGACAGAGAAAAGACAAAAAATAATACTTTCTGAGTAACTTTCAGGGTACTTCTAGCTAAGAGGTGGCTGATTCCTCTCTGAAGTGCACTCTTTGCTTCTGAGAGTGCAGCTCTCAATTTAAGAAGTCCTAGTAATGACAGATTACTGACAGTGCAGATTGTTTTGGGCTGTTCTCTTCCTCACCACAGATACTGGTTTCACATTGTTGTGATTCAAGGAAGCCTCTTGTGCTTTGCTTAGACAGTTTTAGACAGAAAAGAGACTCAGAGAAAAATTAACCCAAGTTGAGCATGAGAACATTTCTTCTGCTCTGTTTAAGATCTGATTTGTCCTTACTTCATACTTCTCAGTTCTCTTTTAGCCTCAGTGAAGACAAAACAGGGATGTGTCCACAGAATATTTCAATCTGCCCCTACTTTAGTGAACATATATTATTCAGTTATAGCTCACAACAGAAAAAGTTTGTTCTTTCAACAAGTTTAGTAAAAATTACAGAGGTTTTATTTTTATTTTTTTTTACCATAACTGTTATTGTAGAGCTGGATGGGAAATAATGAATAAGATGTTTACAAAAAAAATTCAAAAACTTCTGAAATTTATCTACTGGAGGAGTTCAATAAAATCACATGACATACACACAGATAGAAATTATAACTCCCTTCTTTCTGGGGAAGTAAGTACAAGGTCCAGCCATTTCTAGACATGGCTCTTCTACTTTGTGAGAAAAACATGATAATTTTGATGTGCTGGACTCTACAGTCTGGAACTGAATACCTGTAAGAGAGACATGGATGAATCAAGAATTCTTCTCATTTCTTCAAAGGACTGATGTGCAAATCTTGCTTGCATAAATAAAATTCTCTGCTTAAAGTAAAACCCCAGGAGTACCATGATATATTAAATGGGAGAATGAATGCTCTGCCTTCCAGCTGGAGTAATATAGCTATTTATTAACCAAAGACTATATTTTCTCTTCCTTTTTCCTTTGCCAAAATAATGATTGTAGCCTTCTAGCAAGGTGAATAATCAAATGATGACATAGGCATTAATTTCACAACATGGTGAATATTCTATCCATGCATAGATGTAAATGTAGTAATAATGGTTCCTCCTCTCTTTTCTTTTGCTAAGCTGAAGTGAAAACATCTGAAAAATAGCATTGGTGTGTGTCTCTACATATAATTTCATATCCTGATTTATATCCATGTTCTGACGTGGAAGATGAATAAAACAGTATTTTCCTCCACATAATTTTTGTGTTTGTAAATGCATAATTAAAAGAAATCTAAGAAATATGTCTATAGTTCTATGGATCACATTTAATGGAGAATTGATCCTGCTTTTAAGAAAAGTCCTAAAACTAGAGTTGTTCCAATAAAAGCAAAAGCAGTTGTCATTTCTTAAATGATAAACAATAGAGGCTGCAATGGTTCATCCTTTCTTCAGTTTCATTATTGCCTTCTACCTTCCAATCTAAAAGCTCTTAGCATCATAATCACCTCTTTTGGGTTTTGCAAAATGTCATGGCTCCTGTTTAGCCAATGGATCACATCACACAAGTCTACAGCTTCCCTTTTAAAGGCAGTATTAATAGCTGAAATGTCTGACAGGCTGAATTATAATCTTGGCAACAAATTGGTCTCCCTTTTCACCTTTCCTGTATTTGCTGTTATTTTGGGAAGCAAGAAAGAGATCTGAAGCCACATATATCTGGTTCCAAAGACATGTCCACTAAGACATGTCTTAATCTAAGACATCCACACCCTTTTTCAGACACCTAAACACTATATTTGCCACTTTGGTACTTTGCAATTAGTCTTCATCCTTCATAGCTTTCGTATGCATGGTGTCCCCATATATAGAAGTACAGTTTGAAGGCAGAGATTAAATGGAATTAAATAAACTGCTGTATCTGAATAAGAAAATACTTCCAATGACATACCTCATATGAGGATTCCAAAGAAGAATGGGTATCTTTTCCAGCTGTGTCAAGTACAATAAAAAATAAATTTTTACCAGCAAAGTTGTTATTCTCCCTATATTCAACATTTCATTCCACTGTGTTGCTAGGGAATGTATTTGACTTTCACTCTTCCTCTTTTCCCCCAACATTATGAAATATTTTCGGAGTCTCTCAGAAAGTTATATTACCTCTGTGCAATTAGCACCATGCCAGCCTTTCAATGTGGTGAGTCTGATGTTACTCTGCTCTAACATCTGCTGCTCAGCCTTTCATCATTTGTGTATACGCATCTTAAAGTTCTTGATCTATTCACAGGCAATTTCTTTTGGCTGCCTTGAATGAACAAAGATCTGTCCTACTAGGACAGGTGAGCTGTGTGAACTGTCACTTTCTCTTAGCAAAGTGCCCTCTTCCAAGACCAGAACATTTTCTGTGTGCAGAATCTGCATTTCATCCCTGAGAAAAGCCTTCCAACATGAATACAATTTTGAAATTTTGGTATCACATCCTCTTCACGGAAGAGGATAATGTGTTGATGAGGTACTTCAAACTCTCTGTGGGGCTGGCAGCATGACAGAATGTGGTTTTTTAGTGAGAACACATTGGGCAAAGAGAGAACAAAAACTACTCATCAGTGTACTGATTTGATCTTCAATATGGCCAACACTGATCACACAAAATTGTGAGATTAGATGCAAAATGAAAATCATAACTAAAGTTTAAAAATTGCTCAGTGCTTTGTTATCTGTACAAGTGAACTAAAAAAAATACCTTTTTATGCTAATATTTGAGAAAAGATAAGATTAATAAGGTTAAATCATCCAAAGAAAAGCCCATTTATTAATGGAATAAAATTGACATCACATGCATGCTCTACTAGATGATTGTGGGGTAAAAAAATCACATTCTTTGTTAGATATTTATGGACAGTAACACCCTGATAAGGAATGTGACTGGAATTGGGAGTCTATCAAAATATTTGTAAAAGCATCAGGTGATTTATCTGGAGTTTTGCATCCTGCTCTGGGATCTGCAGCACAGTAGGAACATGTACCTGTTGGAGTGAGTCCAGAGCAGGGCCACATAGATAATTACAGGGATGGAACTCCTCTCATATGAGGAAAAGCTGAGAGAGATGGGATTGTTGTGTCTGGAGAAGAGAAGGCTGGACAGTGATCTCATTGAATCTTTCCAGTACCTGAAGGGAGCCTACAGGAGAGCTGGAAAGGGACTTTTTACAGGAGTATGCAGTGACAGGACAAAGGGGAATGCCTTCAAACTGAAAGAGAATGGGTTTAGATTAGATGTTAGGAAGAAATTCTTTACTGGGAGAATGGGGAGGCACAGGAACAGGTTGTCCAGAGAATGTGGATGTCCCTTTCCTGCACGTATTCAAGGCCAGGCTGGATGGGCTCTTGTGCAACTTAAGTCTAGTGGAAGGCATCCCTGCCCATGGCAAGGGGGTTGGAATGTGATGATCTTTAAGGTCCCTTCCAACCCAAACCATTCTATGATTCTATGATTTATCACTGACTTTCATTGTTTAGTGGGATGACTTTGTCTAGGATCTGAAGCAGACCACTTATAAGAGGGAAAAACAGAGTTTCTAGACCTGATCCATCTGAAAACATGAGAGAACCCCGTGAGCCTCCATAGAGATAATAGCTTTTTTCCCTTTAGTTTTATTCTTGTGGAGAGTAGAAGGATGTGTGTTTTACTTTGTTTTCCTTGTTTGAGATTCTGAGTCTTAGAGTTTGATCATCTGAATACTAATCAGACTCAGAAATCATGAAATCTAGGATATTGAGGGGCTTGATGATGTAGGAACATGGTTTATAATGCAAAGAAATTTTATACGCATTCCCATTTCCCAGTGATACCCTTTAGAATATGAAATTTCATCAGTTATAAAAGGGTCTTGATAGATTAGATTCAGAAGATGAGTCTAATTTTATAACAGCTTCAGTTCTGAGATCCAGTCTGAAAGATAGTTTTGAGCATTACTGTTAAAAGAACTGTAAAAAGATCCTCAGCTTTGTAGCTCCTACAGTTAAAAAAAGTGTTAAAACTTTTCTTAATATAAAAGTGAGAACTTTCTATGCAGATTTACCTTTTATTAATTTATGAAAGGGGCTTTGTTGTCTAAAGAGTTGAAAAATTAATTAAAATCATATTAAAAATGTATGAATTAATTTATTTTTTGTGCTTAGATGAATGAAGTACTTGTAGTGTTGTTTAAAGCTGCAAAAAATATTAATTCACCAACATACACATTAATATTGATCCTCATCAAGGAAACTGCTTTCAAAATTTTTCCTGGGCTGCTTTTCCCCAAAGGTGCTAATTGTCTTCAATTTTGCAAAGTTTTTGCAAATGAAAAACAAAAAACATTTTACTGTTGCCAGAGAGTCTCTCCCTTACACTTTGAAAAGATACAAATTCATGAATACCATGAAGCCTCTGGGTGGACGTTTAGTAGGAATTTGCTTATTTGTGAAAATATTGCCTCTGAGATGTTCTTTTTTTTGGCTCAAGGACTTGATGGAAACCAAGCTTGTTGGCTTGATGTTTTTCCTGAAGCCCTAATAAGAAAACAGTAATTTGAGATGACGAGTTTTGTGTTTTCATATTTAACAGTGTCTATTCAGACAGGTAAGCCTTTTGTGCTCAGCAATATATTTTCTCATATGGCTGTACATTCATTTTCTAATTCTTATTTCCTGATACACTTCAGTTATCTTTAAAACTGGAACCACCCTCTTCTCTGTATTTTGGACTTGGAATTTTGAAGATCAGGAGCATAACAGATTATCAGTCCATACTAACTAAGGCTGCCTCTGGCTGTTGTCAGAGGAACATGTACTGACTCAGATTCAGCTTCAAGGTCTCGCTCAGCACATGGTACAGGCCAATTGGGAAAGATGGTGAGACAGATGATCCTCTGTGTGTTCTACATCTGTTCTCTAGTGCAGGCTGCCTCCCTGGATCAGAGAGCCAAGCTTGAGTCACTGAAGCACACCTCGCTTCAACTACATGTCCTTCCTTGGTATTGTCATAACTCTGAAGAATTATTGTGCTGGATTTTGCATCCAGCTATGACATGACAACCTGTTCCTCACGGTTATCCAGAGCCTGAGCCATGTCCAGCAGACATTTAGTTGCCTAATGGGGACAAATTGCTGTCTTAGCAGTCCATTGACCAGATTCTTCTGTGAATTGAGCTTTTGGGCAATATAGAAAGGAGAGTAAAAAGTCATAGCAGATACAGTTGGCTGAAATGGTCTCCCAAAGGCAAACCTTTTCCTCATCTGAAAATTGTGTTCTTTGTGTTATATTAGTTTGATAAGATCCCAAATCACTTAAGTTGTATCACTTAGACATTTTTAAATGTCAGATGAAAGTAGATGTCTGTGTATGACACTCAAGCGGTTTGTTTGTACTTGTATTTTTGGTTTTTTAAGTAACCAGAAAGATCATTTAATGTTGGCAAGATAGTTGTTGATTAAGCTGAGACATGAAGTAACAGATCCAGAGAAGACGAGATGATAAAAAGTTTAAATCCCTAGCAGAAGGTTGGATAAAACCTTTTTATTGTCTGAGATATACTTGTGAGTTAACTAATTGTGAAGGGATAATAAATGATTTAATTATTTCCCATCTGTTAGTAATTCAATTAGATCCTGCTCAGTTTGCATAGCTGCAGTCCTTTCATTACTCTGCTTTGCATTCCCTACCAAGTTTGAAGTCCCCAGAGTTAAGCTATGTTATTACCCTCTGAGGTAAAGATGGGAAAGTGATTTAAAAGCATATTTTCCCTTAAATCCATCATGTCTGTATTCTTACCATTACCTTTCCAGCATCTTTTTAACATAATAAACACTGCATTAATTTAGTTGGGCAAAACACAAACCCAAACAAAACAACAATGCCTGAATTGGTTTTTGGAATTATTATAGAAACAAATTGTTGAGAACTTTGAGGTGAAGATTTAACCATATACTAAGTACACTTAGAAATCCTTATTCTTAGAGCAAGGACATAAAACTAGAAAGTTAAAGACAGGTAGTGACTTGACTGGTCCCACATATATTCACACCTGTGAATACACAGAAGAATGCTCAACTTGTCATTTGCTCCAGTGAAAAAGGAGGATGTTCTCACCACCCCTACCTTGCTGATGTGTTCATTCAGCTGAGAAAGCAAAAGCAGGGGTAAACTCTCACTGTGAGTTTAGGATGGTTGGGCAATACTCAGTTAACATTCTCTGTTCTGTGCTTGCTGCTGATTTTGGCCGAAGTAAGTTAATTTTCTTTGCAGTGGCTGGTGTAAGGGTGTATTTTGGATTTTTACTGACCACAGGGTTGATAGCACAGAGATGTTTTTGTTATTGCTGAGCAGGGCTTACACAGAGCCAAGGCCCTTCCTGCTCTTTGAACTGCCACTCTGGGGAGGAGACTGGGGGTGCCTGGGGGGTTTGGAGGAGACACATCCAGGACAGGTGACCCAAACTGACCACAGGGAGATTCCAGACCATGTGACATCATGCTCAGTGGATACAGTGCGGGGAAGGAGGAGGGAGAGGGGAACATTTGGAGTGATGGGGTTTGTCTTCCCCAGTAACCATTACATGTGATGGGGCCCTGCTCTCCTGGAGCTGGCTGAGCACCTGCCTGCCATTGCAAAGCAGGGAATTAACCCCTGGTTTTGCTTTGCTTGTGTGTGCTCAGCCTTTGCTTTCCCTATTAAAGTGCCCTTATCTCAACCCACAGCCTTCTGGCTTTTACCTTCCTGATTCTCTCCCTGATCCAGCTGGTGGAGGAACAAGCGTCTGCTTGGTGTTGGCTGGTGGCTAAACCACAACATGGTTTTATATGGGGTTTATATTTCCCTCCTCACCTGGAGGATCCTCTGGGGATGGATGAGGACAGGTTTCTAGGAGGTTCAGATAGAGTTTCTCTTCTTTCCTTTCTCCTTCCCTCCCTCCTTTCTATCCTCTTCCCCCTCTCTCCCTCCCTTTTTCCCTGCCTCCATCCTTCTCAATGCAGCAGTCAGACCTCCTAGGGCAATTTCTCACAATTCAGCACTACTGACCCACACAGTTATCATATCCAAAACTCCTCTTCAGTCTGAAACCCAGTTCTAGACTAGAGGAATACTCAGCTACCTAACTCCCACAAAAATCAGATCAGAAATCCCCTGAGGTCTTTGGCTGCGTTGACTGCAATAAGGAAAACTCTTTTCTAGGATAAAAGAAGAGCATGTCTTCTTTACATCTCTCATACAAGAATGGGCTGAAAATTTAGGAACTCTTCACAAGCATCCATGTCTTAAATATTCTTAAGAAAGAAGAGATTTTAAAAGTTTTTTGCCTATTTCCCCTGCCACTCGCTTAGCATAAGTAGTCAACAGCTTTGTGCTTCACTTTGTTTTATGCTGTCACTTTAAGCTGTGTTTAAGAAGCTGTCTCCTCTTGCCCTTGATAAGATACACTAATTAGTTGGGTGACCTAACTGCATTTATTACACAATCATATTAGCTGTAGGATTAATGTATTTAAACCTAAGTAAACCAAACAGAGATTTTACCTTTCTTTCAAGCCGACTGTCTTTCGATTTTGTATTTACCTTTGAAATTATGCAGCAAGTTCTCCTGGAAGGGCATAATGGAAAAAAACCCAAATTATAATCTTTTTCTACTCTAATGGCTCTTCCCTCAGATATGAAGAGCCTCAGGTGACGTGACTTAGGCCAATCTTTTCACTTATCAGAAATGGGTAACATAAGCCCTCAACAAATCTGTGTGAGTGGTTGTTTTTGACCTCTTTTTGAGTGCTTGTTAATTGTCACTTTGACTCACAGTCCTATATTAAGAGGTTTAAGAAATATTGCTTTGCTGGGGAAGATTCATATTGACACAGTTGTTTTTTTTAAGCACTATATCATCCAGTTTATGTTTTGCTGACCTGATGATCTAACACATAAAAATACAGCACCAGCCAAAGGACAAGAGCAAGGAGTGTATTTTTTTTTCTGTTTTATGTCATTTTACTCATGCTGAACATCAAAAATTTTAGACTCCATGTGGGCCCTGTAGACTTTTGTGCTGAAAGAGAATTACTGTCTATGTGGGCATCTGTAAATACATAACTACTCTAAAAGTAAGCACATACACATATTCTACTCTGGTAATCCCACTTAACACTGTGTAAAGTGGCATTACATCACCTGAAGATCCTTGTTGAAGGGTATTTCATTGCATAGAAGCTTTGGAGTAAATTGTAATTTGTACTTGTAAATATATGCCAAAATTCTAATTTGTTCAATCTCATCTTTTTACCCCCAGGACACAGTGAGAGAAGGAACATGTGCTGGGTCAGAGTGGCTGTTTAAGAGTGACAGGAGTGTGATAGAGGCCTTAGTGCAGTAATATACATTAGATATGAACCATCTCTGCTTTAACATGTACTGAGATTGATCAGTCATGGGTCATGGAGCAGGAAATTGCAAATGGCTCTTTGCTACCTCTATCACAGAAAACAAAGTAAACCTCAGACCCACTAGAAAATCAAGGCAGGACCATATCATGATAAATACAGATATCATATTACATTTACAAAGGGAAAAAAATAAATGAAAATGACAAATATGCATCCAACATATAAACAGGACAAACATTTTTATGTGGTAAGCTAGCAAGCCATTTTCATTAATGATTTACTTTACTTTATCTTTGGCTATTATCTTTCTCCTTTTTATTCACTCTGGACTTAGTTTTCCAATTTTCCCGATCCACCTCAAATAAACAAATTGCAGAAATCCACTATTAGAAAAAATACACCTAGTGATTGTTGAAGAAGTATTTACTGTGTTCTTGAAATATACTAAACCCTTTGTTCATGTGAAGCCAGGAGAATATTTCAAATACATGTTAAGCAAAAGCTTTTAGTTGGAACTCTTTTTCCAATATTTTCAAAACATGACTACTGGAGCCTGTTGGGATTTTATTGCAGGACATGGGTTGGTCCTTCAGAGAACACTGTTCATATTGCAGGTACTGAAAATCTGACATATCTATACAGAAAAATCACACCCACTGAATAAAATCCCTTATTTTTTTAAACAGTCTTTTCAGTGCTTATCCTGGTTCCAAGAAATACCTATTTCAGTGCAAAACAATGAAATAAAATAGAGAGCCACCAACTTGTTTCACAGTGGTCAGAGAGCAGCTCTGTGATAGTTGCTTTGCTTGTCCCCTGGCCTGCCTCCACAGCAGGATATGCCAGCCCCAGAAGCACCTGGGTAGGTACCTGGGCCTGCTGGCAAGAGGGATTGATATGGGCAGCTCAGTCACATCAGAAACACACTGCTGAAATTTAAACTGTTTGGGAGCCTTGTGGATTTTTTATATATATTTTATTTTATTTTATTTTATTTTATTTTATTTTATTTTATTTTATTTTATTTTATTTTATTTTATTTTATTTTATTTTATTTTATTTTATTTGTTATTATTTACTTTTTGAAATGTAAAGGATTCTTATCCATTTTTAACCTACATGTTTGGAAAGCAAGATAACACCTCTGAGAAAGAAGGACCAATCATAAATTATTCATGTAAAATATGTCTTACATTCTTTGTTCAGCATTTCTCAGGAAATGAATATTCCTGCAAGCTCTTAGTGTCTCATCTAAAACAAACAAACAAACAAACAAAAAGCCAGAATGGCTTGACAAGACTTCTGTGATTTCTGCCAAACTCAGCTAGTATTAAACTTGATATTAAGAAGTATAAGCTGCAAATTCCTCTGCTTATGAACTTGCAGTTGTGCTCTGGTCCAGTCAAAATAGACTTTGTTTACACTGATTTAGTGGCCTTATGAGATTGCCTGGTTGCTTGCCTGAGTTCCCTCAGCAGGTGAAATTACTTGCTGAGCTGCACAAAATCATGCTGGGAAATAGCTGTGCCATGTCTTGCCAGTATTTATTTAATGTTGTGTTACTGCTTGAAAATGAAAAGCATTTATTTTTAAAACATAGTCCATGTGATTAAGACCTATAAAAGCAAAAGAAAAGGCTGGGTAACAAATGAAACTATAACTTACATGCTGGTTTTGATGTCATTGTTTCTACTGCTTCAACAGCAGCTGCCTTTGTGGTTTTGCAAACCACAAACAGTATGATAGCTTAGTATCCCTTTCTCTAGTTATAGGTCCCTCTCTACTGCTGACATGATGTCTCATTAAAACCTGTGTACCCTGAACTGCTTTCAGTTTATGAAGGCCAAAGATCACTGAGAGTCATGTATGAGACATTACACCTATATCTGCAGGTCCTTAGGAGCCATACATCTCCCTGGGATGGGTCTAAAGAATGTACAGACGCTTGCCTTCCTGACCTCTGCATATCCGAGAGGACTGAAGCTTGTTTGTTTGTGCTAAAATAGCAAATTCAAGCCCAGCATGTGTAAAATCCTTGTTTTGAAGTGCTTACATTAAAATGCAGAATCTCATTCAGGTGATTAATGTAGATGTTAAGTAATAAGCCCTAGTATCAACACTCAATCTCAGGAAAAAAAATATACCAGCCTCCAACCAGACATTGTACTGCAGATCACAACCATCTGAGCCTGGCAGTTCAGCCAGTTTTGAATCCACTGTATTCAAGACATGCTACTGTACTCCAACACATGAGGATGTCTCAAGACACTGTATAAAATTTTGCTAAAGTTAGATAAACACCACCCAGTCCTCTTTCCTCCTCCACCAAGCACATCATTGTAGGAGGTTGCCAAATCAGAGATGACTCTCTGTTCATAAGTTCATGCTGACTACTTGCAAATACCTTCATGTGCTCCATGTGTTTGGAAGCTGGTGTCAGGATTATTTGCTCCATCACCTCTCTAGGGCCCAAAAAACAGCTGACCTGCCTGTACATCCCTGGATCTTCTCCCTGCCACTTGTGAAGGACATTTGCTTTTCCTCCAGACTGCAGCATCCTCTCCTGTCAGTGTTTTCCCTAAGCTCTCTTTTCTAAGTTTCTTTCTGGAAAGTTAAATGTAAAGTACCAGTGTCAGAACTGGGCTTCTGTTCTAGTTCTTTCTTCCTTCCGTTCTAGCAGGGCAGGTCTTTTTTCATAGCAGTTTTTGCTAAGTCATTTCTTAGCTGCTTCAGACCAACCTTTTGAGCAGACTCAGCAGGAGAGATGAAGGTGCAGGGTGGCTTAATGCAATGCTAAAGTTACAGCTATAACCTTGCTTTTGTTTGCCCATTCCAAAATATTCTGCTATACATCACAAAGGGTCCTGATCTTCCAGGTTCTGTTCCCACAGTTGCACTCTGCCATTTCAGGACTTTTGGGGTAAACAAGCTGTACTAGTGTGTACACACACACATATGTACACATACCTAAAGTGCTTTTCTTCTCCTTAGATTAAGCGCTTTAAATTGTAACATGAATGCTGGGAGAAGTTCTGCAAGCCTCATTTTGCAAGTCCTATGAACTACTGCTGTCTACAATGTGTCTCTGTCTGGAGAAATATTATTGACAGTGGAAAATACACTGAAAATTACTGGCTGCATCACACAAGGGCAGTGTTCTAGATGGTTGAATTTTAAGCTATTGAATCCCAAGCAAAACTTCAGGCTTTTTAAATGACAGATCTCTGGTTGCAGCACAATTCCATGGAAAGATGCAAACATGAAACTCATAATAAACCCTGAATAATACGCAGCTAAGCCTCACACAGAGAGTTCATGCTAGTTCCCTTGCCAAAGCAAGCAATGCAGCAGAGTGATAGCTATGCCAGTATTCCATGATTTCGAGGACAAGTGCAAATACTATTGACATAACTAAAAGGCTGTTATCTTTAACCTGAAGCCTTGGGTACCATGACTTATCACCACCTGCTGTCTAAATATTAAAGTTCTTAAGGATGGACTATTTGAAGAGCATATCTGAGACAGGAAGGAAAATAGTAACAATGGTGGCAATAATAATACAAACATAATAAATGACAGGAAAAAACATATTAATGTGGAAGCTGAAACTTTGTCATGTATAAGAACCTCTCTTCCCATAAAGAACTCAAATTCCAAGGGGCTGAAGGTTTTCAGATAATCTGCCCTTAAAGTGGATTGTTTATGTGCTAAGAAGAACGCCTTTATTTCCTCTATATGATTTTTCCAATGCATTTGAGAAGATTGTATTTTTTAAACTGTTTCTAATGTTGTAAATCAAAAGCGAAGTAAAAGAGACAAAAATGAAGGATTTGATATCACTAATAGGAGAGATATATCCTGTTTTCAGTAAAACTGTATTAAATCAGGTGTTAGAATTTAACTTCTTTGTAGCTGCAGCATTGCAAGGGCATGAACAAAGCTGAGTGGTTGCTGATGGTTTCCTTAGATTTCTCTGCACCTAATTATACTCACAAAACTGAAGGCTTCTGTCGTTGAAGGAGCTGGCAGAATTTAGTGACTACCCAGAGAAACACCTTCTGAAGGTCTGTTCTCAGAACAACACTCTTAACAAATCAATGCAACAAATAAAAGAGCCTTGTTCCTCACAGATCCAAAAACTTTTTTGCAGTTAGTGTCTCTATCTCTTTCATTTTAAATCTGATAATATTGCAATTAAGATGCAGAATTGGCTTTTCAAGGATTCTCTAAATTTCCTCTAGGTTTCCTCTAAATTTCAATGACCAAGAGAGCTGCATTATTTGTTTTCTGTGTGGCTGGGGGCTAAGAAGGCTACATAAAAGTTTATCACTCGTATTTTCACTGCATATTTTTGCTTCAAATTCAGTGATCCATTTAGCTGCAGTAGAAGGTCACTGTTACTAATTTACTCTCATTCATTGGTCTCAGTGACAGAATTTAATTATTTCAGCCTAGTTCATAGTGGGAGAGCAGCTGCAGTGCTTAAAACACTCTAATGAAAACCAGTAAACCCTCACCTTGTCTCAGCAAAAGACCAGGGAAACAGCAGTTAAACTTATGGTCTGTCATCTCAACTCCAAAAAAAGCCACGTTCATTACCTTAATAAATTGGAGAATTCATCTGTCTTACAGCTGTGTAATTGTTCTTTGTGTTAGAGCTGTCACTCACTGATATCAATGGAAGCCTGCCTGAAATTTGAGGAAGATGTTATATTGAGTAGTGTAAGTATATAGAAGAAGGAATTCTTTGAAACACGATCCACAGGCTTTTAGATAAGGCTTGCAGTGTGTTTAGAGGCAAATGTGTTCTCACTCAGTGTAGAAAGGATAGCGCACTGAAGCCAGTGAGAACTGCAGGGACAATAAGCTGGATATAGCATCACCAGAGAGAGGGATCTGGCCTATTGATTCATTCTAGGATAACAAGTAAAATGGAATAACAGGAAATCTAAAAGACCAGCTAACTCTTCTTCCACATGAATGTGAATAGCATGCTACATGGCCTGGCTGCACTGGATAAGAAAAAAAGCAAAAAATCCCTCCAGAAACCAGGACAGACACAAGGCATTCCTGGCTGATGGGACTGCCTTGTTAGCCTGGCCAAACTCAGCAAATCAGCTCAGGTACAAATTCAAATAAAATGTTCCACTGTATAGTTATCCACCTTAATAAACTCTTGGTTTACGGACTTCTGTGCGTTTTGGCAGAAAAAGGAAGTATAAAAGCTGTGTACTGGAGCACTTCTGCAGGAATTCCTTCTTGTCCAGACAGAGTTCTGTGTGAAAAGTCCCTTTCCCTTTTTTCTTCAGGAAAAACCTCATTTAAGGTTCCTTATAATAACATAACATAACAACATAACAAACATAACATAACATAACATAACATAACATAACATAACATAACATAACATAACATATAACATAACATATAACATAACATAACATAATAACAATAACATAACATAACATAACCATGTTATAATGAAATAACATTAACAATGTTAAAACAGAATGCCAGTCCTTTGATTCTTTAATTGTGGTCTTATTGAAGATCTAGATGCAAAACCCATTGCCATTGCAGAAAAGAGACATTATTGGAGATCTTTATTGAAAGGATGCATTGCAAATGAAATTGAATGATAAGAAAACTGTTCATCACATCAAAGTTGCTAGAAAGTGGTTTCAGGCATTTCCAAGACTACTTTTAGAACAATGTTAAAGTCTGAACACTAGAAAAGTAATTCTAAAGTAACAAAATTTAATATTTGAGAATATATTTGTAATAGCATTAATACATTTACTGTCTTTCATATGTGAATAGAATTTCTAAGTTTCCAGTCCCTCAGGAACTGTTCCTTTATAACACCTTAAAAATTCTGTTCATAATTAATTGTCAGGATATTTGACAACTTATTAAAATTCATAGCGTATCTACCTTTTTACTCATGGGATAAACTGTTACATTTTATCCTAGATGTTTTGATATAACAAATAATTCACCTGCTTTTACATAAAAATATTAAATATTCTGTAAATAACTATAGACTTGACTATGTAGGTCCTCACTATTCACAGAACATACCAATAGACTAATATTTGCAGTATGGTCCTGGATTAACTGCATTTGTCTTCTGGAGTAGTTATCATCTATTGCCTGTGAATGAGTTTAAACTGTCAGTGTGGCCATTCACACAACATAAAAAGCTTTTTTTCTTCATCACTTGCTTACTATTTCTGGAAACACCCACACTGGTATGGTTCACACTGTGACTAGAGTAAATCTAATTTTACAAACTGTAATTTCCAAATTTAGGTTTTTAATGCAAGACATTTGTGTCATTGGAATAGAGATTCAAACAGTTCTGGTTATCTTCAAAGGGGTGCATGTGTGGAGTATAGATATTTGTGGAACAGGCACATAATCTCACAGTCTCAGAAATGAGTGAATGCTTTCATGACTGCCACTGAATAAGGTGAATTTCTGTTAACCCATTATTGGAATTCTCACTAATTAAAAGCAAAATGATAATTTGTTATAGTAGACCGTCAGATTAATTTGGAACATCTTTGGGGAGAGGCACTTACTTTATTTAAATGTTATTTTAAAATCTTCTTAAAATGAATGCCTTTCTCATCAGAGTTTCCCCCAAAATTCATGGGTTAAAACGAAATTTCTGGAGTTTTATATAATTTAACCAAGGTCTGAATCCAGCATATATGACACCAAAAGTCACAGGTGATTCAGATACCTGTCTGATTTGGGAGTGTCCAAGTACTGTGTTTTGTACAGAGCATCAATCACACCTTTTTCTGTGGTAAGATTGATATTTACTTTGAAAGTGTAATGAAAAATACATGGCTTTGTTTCATTCAAAAATCTCGTAAGTTGAAGAAGAGAAGGCTCAGAGAGCTATTTTATGCTAACCCGATAACAGCACCGGACAAGAAAAAAAAATCACTTTCTACTGAATAGTGGAGCAGAAAGATTGAGACACTAGGCAAAACTCTGCTCATTTTAAGGGAACAATAAGTTTTTTTGATTGCTAAGGAGTTAGAAATATAACATTTATTCTTTACCCATCTTTAGACCATATTTTACATGTACAGTTTATGGTCATAAGGAGGCCCAAATGAAACAGGCTGAAAAGAGGTGCTCTGGATACTTTTGTCTTCACTTGTCTGAAATAAAATAAAAGCTCTCAACAGCATATCATTTTTTGGCCTTGCATCCAGCTCCGTTCTTTCTTTCCCCATATGGATAATGTCTGGCCAGGAAGGAAATGACTACATTTTCAACTACAGGAATGAAATCTGGGCTAATGGAAACTTGGTTGAGTTACTTTCTGCAAGTTAATGACTAAAGAGAGCTTTTCAGGGTGATGGCCAGTAAAAGTCATAACAACCTAAAATACCAGCAACATGGATTCTCAGAAAGTTGTCTTTTGTTTCTGTGCAATTTGGGAACTGAGGGTTAACACTGTTTGAAAAATAAAATATTTGAAAAATGAAACAGGTTTTGCTTTTATTCACCTGATAAGGTCTATTCATCAATGAAGAGTCTCAGAAGTCCTGAGATAAAATGTTTGTTAGAGAGTATTTAGGAAAATAGTTGAAATGCAGAGAAAACAGCATTTGAGGGGTCACAGTGTCCCTTCTCAGATGCCACTGAAAATTGTCACCTTTCAATATGGACACCTTCATACTTTGTTTTTACTGTTCAGTTCAAGTTTCCTGTACTCACTGTAGAAATTTTCTGGTTTACTTTGATTTTTCTGCACTTATTACTGAAAGATGAGATGGATTTGTGACTTTGTTGGATGCAGGAAATGTCTAGAAGAGAAAAAAGTGGGTGTTTCTCAGGTAGCCACATGAAAAATAGATAATAATCAAGTTCACCCAGTACAGACAACTTCAATTAATTCAATGTATCTAATTTGAATTTTCATAAAAATTTACCTTTACCTTGAGATTTATATTTGCAATTTTTTTAATATACGATTTACAATTTCATTTGATTTCAGAAGAAATGGATCTTGGTGTGACCTCTTCCTCTTGAACAGATCAAGACCATCTTAATGTCTCGATTAGCCACTTGGAATGGCAGCTGTTTTAACCAATTAGAGTGCAATATCACAATCTGTTTCTAAAAGAAAATTCAGTATATATTCAGGAAAGTTAATTATATTTCCTTTTTTGACAACTTTCTGTTGTCCGATCCCCCTTTTCCCACCTGACCATGCAACCTTAGAATTAACTCTCCAAATAGTGTTAGTGCTTTGCTTAGTCTCTTTCATGCTGCCTGCAGGGATTAGCTGAGGTGACAGAAGTTGTTATAAAATGTCATACCATTAAACTTGGCTTGAAGAGCAGACATAAAGGTCCTGCTGATTGTCACACATTTAAGCATTCATTCATAAGGAAGCCCACTACTGTGCATGTGGCATGATTTTTTGCTATGCCAAAAGCGAATCTTCATGCTATTGGATTGCTGCATTTCCCACTGCTACTCAAAATGCTGTTCTGAAAACTCATGCCAGGGACCTCTCTCTCTGTGGAAAATGCACATCTTCAGTTCAAGTCAAGAGGTCTGACTTGTACTCTATTCCCAATTCTTTGGCAATTTGCAGCCAATGTTTTCTCCATCACCACAAATTAACAAGGGAAAGATTGCGGCATTAATTTTTCTTTCGATGTGATGTTATGAAAGAGGTAATAAATGGCAAGAAGAGAGAAGGGAAGACGAAAACAAACTAGAGACTCTGCAAAGATAAATGTAATATCCCCTTCACCCTCAAAAAATGAAATTATTCTGACAGGGTCAGAGATTCTGCTTGGCAAACCATCTTAAATTAATTACCTGCCTGACATTTTAAAGGAAGGTTTCAGATCATAAATTTAACCCAGACAAAGCATTCTTTTTAATCTTGTCAGTATGCAAACTACTTTGCACTGCAGTCTGTGAATTATTTATCAGAGAAGCGACCCCAAAAGGGTGAAAGGAAAATCAGGAGTATTTGATCTCGGCTTCTGCAGGCTGATGTACTCCTTTACCCTAGATCCATACCTGTTACAGTTGCATAAATTCTTTTGGTTTGATGTTGCTGATATATAGCTCTCACACTGTGCTTCTCTGAAGCCTAAATATTTTTTCTCCATTTAAATTTCTTTTAAAGCAGTGTCCCAGTGAATAAATGTATCTACTTTCCAGGGAGAAACAAAACTTAAATAAAGGGGACAAACTCACCTGTCTTTCTGGTTTATGTCTTTTCATTAGCAAAAGCATGCAGTATTGATGGCTGCTGGGTTTTTTTGTCTGCACTTGGGTGAAAGTACAGTCTGTAATAGTAACTAATCTACAAAGGCTGATTTTTTTACTTGTAAACTGCAGTAAACATTAATCCTGTAGCAAGCTAACACTAATGATGAAGGGTGTTCACCTGGGGTAAAAATACCTTGGAAGATGTGAACCCAGAATCCAGTTTTCATACAGCTTGTTTGGTTGGGTTTTTGTTTGTTTCTGGTTTGGTGTGGGTTTTTTTTGGTTTTATTTGTGAAAAGTCACTTAATTTTAGTCTCTCAGTTTTTTTTAAATGAAGCCTAGACAATTTATAATTTCCTATCTCTTGGTCTTTTTATGTTGCAAGCTTATTTATTCAACAGTTTTTCATGTAGGCTTTAGTATTGCTGCTGAAAGAAAAGACATCTAAATGCAATGTAAAAGAATCATAACTGAGGGACCAAAACAAATCAGAACATAGACTAATACCTGGTCTTGTCTAATGCCGGTCTTTCTTTCTTAGTTATTCTGTATTTCTACATGATTCTCTGAAGACACCAACCAATTTAGCATCTGATATTTAGAAGTAAGATTTGAAAAATCAGCAGGGAAGAAGACCCTGTTAACCAATTATGATAACTTAGAGATTAATACTACTATTCCACATTTTTCACTTTGAGAATGTTTGCTCCCTGGATGTGCTAATTTTTTGATGCTTTATGTTTCAAAGGAGTTCCAATATTTTCTGTTTAATCCCTATGTGAGATGAACTTTTGCTGAGCTAAGTGGAAAGTTCTGTAGAAAGTCTATCAATTTGCTGAGAGAAATTATAACTCCCTTCTGCTTCTGCCATGTAGTATGAAAAATTATTTATTGGACTTACGGAAGTTTCTGCATTTTCATGTGAGCTGAAATAAAGCTGATGAAAGTTTTTTATCCTTCTTTGGTTTACTATGCTCCCTAATGCTTTGTTTTACAATTTTTAATTCTTTTGTATGGAGGATTTTTTTTCCTAACACCAGGCTTTCTACTTCTTTTGTGTCAATGCTTGAATGTTGCAAGAGCAAGACACATGACACTTCATAATAAAAATCTGTCTAAACAAAATGTGGACATGCTTTTATTTCATTCTGCAGTCCTAATGAAGTAAGTCAGTTCTGACAGATAATTCCGTGTTCAATAAATATTTGTCAGATTTCTACTTAGGCTTTTAAGTATCCCAAGCATTTCAAACTTGATTTCAGTTTCCTCTGATAATAAAAAAGAGCTTAAACTCCTTATGAGTAGTGAAAGATTAACTGTGTAGGGCATAAAGTCAGGGAATTGACACCACTTAATTTCAGGTCTCCCCAGTTTAAGGCTGTATATACTTTTCATCAGTTCTTACCATAATACTCCCAATAAATAGTTAAAATATTGTGTACTTCAACCACAATGTATTTATCTTCCTATAATTCCCCTTTGCAGATTTGTGTATCCATACAAAATACACAATTAAGAAACTGAAAACTTTTGCTTACTGAATATCCCAGGTCCCTCTTTAAGGACATGTAAGTATAAGCTCTAGTGTCCATGGATACATTTTAATTAGGGATTTTGGCCATTGTTTAACTATGATAATTTCCCCTGTGATTTCTGTTCAGCTGATTTCACTTCTCCCCTCGACCCCAGCGCAAAGCTTCTGGAGCATCAGTGCTTGGGCTATGATTGAACACCATCCTAACAACAGCTGCATTTCAATGTCTTTCTTCTGCTTGAAGGCTTTTTTTACATTTCCCAGCTGATTTGTGAGGGTGGTTAAGAATCATAGAAGTGCAAAGTATTACCATTATCTAGATTTAAATATTATTTTATGCTAATTCTTGAGGCTATTTTTCAGGATAAATAAAATAGACACTCCTTGATTTTTATATGTTTACCAATAGGAATTAGATTTTGATGTTTCCTCTTGTGACTGCTTTTAGATAGTCTGACATTAGGATTACTGCAGAACCTTTTCAAGTTGTTAAAATACATATTTTTCAAAATCATAATGAGTAGACTATACATTCTTCATTTCCTGGGCAGCTGAGGCTGAACACTAGTAAAGAAGTAATAAAATTCTTCTATCAAGATACGCACTGGTGGTCTTGGCTGTGCTCCCAAGTCCAAACCATTTTGAATGCAATTCACCCCTCCACAGAACCAGCTAAACCTTACTTGTGCTCTGCTTGCTGAGCATCAGCCTTTCCTGGTTGCCGTGTACAAAAATGGATTTCAGCCACTGTATGTTCAGACCTTTAGCATTTCAAATCTATTTCATTGACTGTGTGTCTTCTTTTATTTCCCTGAGAGCATTATTATGAAACTCTATTATTCTGGTCTGTACTGAAATATCGTTTTTATGGGTTTGGTTTGGTTTTACTTAACCTTGCATTTTCATTGATCATCTCTGTACTTTGTTCTTTCATGATGACTTTTGTTTACCCTTCTCAAAGACCTGATACGCATAAAGAGATATATGTAGTGCAAAGCAACTGCTGGGAATTGCTCTGGAGCAGCAAAATAAAGGATCTAGCAAAACTTTCCTCTCTGCTGGAGGGTGGTAGTGCTTCATGCTGCATGTGGACATGGCATGGAAAAGTCCATGGTCCAAAATTAACATTCTACACATCAACGCAATCCTGGCATCCCTCATGGCAAAGTGTCCACACTTGGCTTGCTTAAAATTTTAGTCAGAGAGTGAAAATGTTCCTGAAATGTGACACAGCTCAAATGGGTGATACACAGGGGCAAAGCTCCTTGTTTTTCTCGGTAGGCTGGTATGTAAGCCTGAGGCATCACATACAGTTTTAAAGTGTATTAGGGTCTATAAAGAAGTTGTTTTAGTGTTTAAAACTTATAGATTGGGGTGAGGGTGTTTTTTTCATCTTACTTTTGCTATGAACTTTCCACCAGATAACTATTCCATTTGTTTTGCCTGCGTGCTAACAATTTGTGACGAGAATGTCCTTCAAAACACAGCATCCCTAACAATCCAGCATACTACCTTTCACCTTGGATAAGGCTTTTATTTATTTTTAATAAATTCCACCTCATTTCTAACACATTAAACCTCATTATGGTGTAATTTCCCTTGGTATGAAAAGACCTCATTAATTGTTCCATTCAAAACCTATTATCTCTCAGGATGGATGTTATAAGGGAAGTGTAATGGATAAGGGTTTTTTTCCACATTCTGCTTGAGCATTACTTTTTCTCAAGTGATTAGTTTTGCTGCATCTGTGTTTACTTAAGAACCTGAAGCTAAAATAATTAGTAACAGGTGGCTGAGGTCTTACTGATAATCTGCCTCCTTTTTAAATGCATGTCTATACGAAGTTTTCAATTCCCACATTCTGGTTCTTTCCCACATTTAACAGGCTGTAGTGAGAAGTAATCTTGTATGGCATGGTACTCATATTTACATGGTTCTAGGAGAAGTTTTATTTTAACTGACTGTATGACATGTATTTTACTCTTTAGTAATAACACACCGTGCTTCATCTCTTCCTGTTATATAGAGGTTGTCATGGTAATTATTTTCCATAGCCAAAAAAGTTTTTCTAAGGATATGCTTGCATTCCTAGTTTATTTGGTATTTTCACATGTGTTCTTTCCTGATTTTGTTTTTGGGAATTTTCAGTAGACTTAGCCTCAACAGCTGTTCACAAAATTTTTCAGATCCTTTTCTGCTGACTCTGGTAATGTTTAAGAGACAGGTGTTAAGCTTTTAATATTGCTGGTTTGGGGAGGGCTTGAGAATTATGACTGAGATTCTTTAAAGTTTTGTACATAAGATGTTTACCTAAAATGTGGCATCTGCCTGTCTGAGTTTCTTAGCTATCCAGCTATGAATGCAATGAGAACAAGAAGTCATTCAGCTGTGCATGATGGGCTGGATATGGTTTATTGACATTTATGACTGCAGGTAGGAGATTGCTACAGCTATTTGAACACTCAGGCAGGGTGGTCCTGTATCAAGACCAGGATGGAAAGCCAAGATTATGAAACCATCCATGCATCTACTCCACAGCCAAGTGGTTTTGACATATGCTAAGGATATATGCAGCTATAATTCAAGAGCCCCACTGTGCCCAGATCATTCCAGGGGCTTGAGGTGTAGCTTTCCACATCCCCAGATATGAAGGGGAGGGGAGGTTATATCTTTTATTGAAACAATTCATTTTCTGTAAATAACCACTTGCTAAGCTACAGTGAAGATGACATTACATTTTAATGATTGACTTATTCTCGTGAGATGTTTGAGGACACTGATTTGGGAACACTGACATTGAATCAGATGGTGATTGGAATAAATTTTTTCAGAACAACGGGTGTCTTTAAAAAAAAAAGTTTCAGAATCTTTAAAAACATTCCAGAGATTGGGGGTGGATTTTTAGGATGTGAAAAGATAATGAGAAATCTTTTCTGCTGTTATGCAGAGCACAGGATAATTCACATTTGCTAAGACAACCTTACACTGGAATCAGTCAGAAGGACCTATGCTAAACAGCACACATGGTTTTACAGTTCTCTCCATTGATTTAGTGTTGACTGCACCCTTCCTGACATAAAAACCAACTGTTAGCTAAGAAGTCTTCTCAAAAAATCTAATTTTAAAGGATTGTGTTAACTGGGAAAAAATCCAACAAACCAAACAACAACCATTAATCTGTTATTTTGCAACACTAAGAAATACTTAAGTATTATTAGCTGTCCTTATTCAGGTTTCCATTAAGTTTAACATTATTTTCCAACTATATGATTTGAGAACAAAATTCAAGATTTTTCTCTACGCCATTTAGGAAATACAAACCACATATAGAAGCTACATACTTCTGGTCTCCCCTCAGTACCCCCATCCTGTGCAAGAAATAAAACATGTAGAGAGGTGTATATCTTGGGGTTTGCTTTATTCCTAATTCCCACATTGTCCTAGTAGATTTTTATTCTTAATCAACCATCATTTCTAGCAATGGTCAACTTTAAAATAAATTAATGTGAAATTTTAAAGGAACAGTGCAGTGTGGAGAAGTTAGTAGTGACATGCAAATAACTTCTTTCTAGTTATACGGTGAGATAAAGCAGACCGAAGAACTATGCAAGAAAAACTGCATCAAGTAAAATGGAACTGATCTAGAGAGAGATAATAATGTCATACTTCTGTTTCTTGATGCAAAATATTATTAAGAAAGTTTGTGGTGAATTGTCTTTCACAGTTTAGAGAAAATAGATGCGTATTTAAATTAAGAATCAAATTAGCATTCTGCAGTTCATTGTCAAGTAGTCAAAATATAAGTATATCACCCATTTAATCTGAATGATTCAGAACAGGAAGGAAAAAAACACACTACAGAGGAATGTTAAAATAATTATTATTTAATTTTTTTTCAAAATCGAAGATCTTCAGGAGCAGAACCTGTCAGACATTGTCATACCTGACCAGGAGCAATGAGTAGGGGAGGCAATAATCATTACAGGATCTGACAGACCCTGCTCCCTTGAGGGGTCCTCCTTGGGCTGCAGTGTTATTATTTTCTCCATTGTGGTCCTCCACAGTATTCAGGGGAACTCCCACAGCTGCCATGCAGAGTTTTTACCCTTTCCTAAACATGCTGTCACAGACACAGCACCAGCACTGCTGATGAGTTCAGCTTTGAGCAGCAGCAGCAGCAGCGCTTCAGCTGGAACTGGTTCTGTCCAACATGGGGCAGCCCCTGGCCTCTTCTCACAGAAACTCCTGTGCTCCATGTCCAGCACCTGGACTTGGACACTCTGCACAAGCTAACAGGAGGACCTGATATTCCCATAACAAACAGCACTGTTGAAGAATCAAGAAGCCCTTTTTCTCAGGAACAGAGATAGCTCTCTATTTTCTCTGCAGGTGGAAACATAGCACTGCATCTGTTGATCTCTCATATGTAAAGACTCCTGTTTTCATTAGTGATGTTGAGTTGTCTGCTGCCTCTGTGTGGTTCCCAAGTCAGGTTACAAACTTTTCAGATACAGTGGTCCAGATCCTCTTTTACTCAATTTAATTTATTCCCACACAACCCAATTACAGAGTAGTGATCCCATGCTCTGATCTGAAGCTATACTTCTCTTAAGTTTTCTGTTCCAAAGGAGGGAAAAAAAATATTCTCTATTTCTTTGACTCATTTCTTTTCTTTCAGCCTGAAGATTAATAACAGAAATGTGAAAGTGTGTGTGGGTAGTTATGTGTTGTTTGAATGCTGATAGACTGAATGAGTTTCTTTAAAAACTCTTCATATCTGAATGATGACCATTCATACCATTTGGTGATGCTATCAGAAATTCTACTATATAATAATACTATATAATCCATGTGCCTTTTTCTGGGGCTGCTGCTGAAATGTGGTTTTAAGAGAAGTTTCATAGATACAGAAGTTTTCCTGAGCAATTTTCGTTCTCTTTTTCCTGAATTAATCTGCTACTATTATTATTATTATTATTATTATTATTATTATTATTAGTTTTATTATTAGTTTTATTTATTTGTTTTATTATTTATTTTTATTATTTTCTGCCAGAAGCTGACAGAATTATACTACTAAACAGTAAATCTAGTAAGTCAAAAATTTGCTTCTAATCAGAAAACAGAAATTACTACAGAAACTTCCTAAATTTATCTGGGGAACTAAAGTCATCCTCATGATAAACAGTATGTAAAAGAAAGTCAGAAGCTTGCAAAGAGAGGTTCCCTCCACAAGGTTCATGCACCTTCCCTACTCTGGAAATCCCCCACTAGCTAACTAGAGCTGGTGCAATAAGTAGAAATTGTTTTAATGGGCTTTGGAAAACACAACTTTAAAAGAAGGTTTGTTAGATTTGTTAGAATTGTAATAATCATGTGAGACAAAAAGCATTACATTAAATATCCAGAGATATCCTGAGAGGATGAACCAGAGATGAGCTCCATGCCTTCCAACTGTGTGCTCAGCTAGAGAAGTTAGGGTATCACCTGCTGCCTCTTTTTTTGTTTACTTATTTGTTCTGCTCCAGAATTTTTGTTTCCTTGTCTGTGAGGAGGCACAGCTCTTTCTGGCTGTGGGGAGCATGTTGCCCTCCTCAGACCAGGTTGCTATAACATAGTAGATACAGGTTGGAGTGCCACAGAACACAGAAGTCTCCCAATTTCTGAATGAGCTTCTAGCCATTCTTAACGACATCAGTACCTTTACTGATTGCTTCTCCAGCAGTTGTTTTAAAAATAAAATTGCTGCTCCAGCAATACAATTGCTGCTCCAGCAGTTGTTTTAAAAATAAAACGACTGAAGGCATATTTTCTGAAGGACCATCCTATTACTTTGTGTTGAGCTTGCTCTGTGAGCCCCTGTCAGATCTGACTCCACTCCAATAGTTTTGGGCTCACAATGGGACTCAAGGTGCTGCCCACCTCGCTGCACAGGTCAAGTGGATTAGGCTCAGAAAGAGATGCCTAGAGAAAGGGTTGCATGGGAATTCCTTCAAGGTGGAATTTTGCTGGGGGTATTTTGGATATGAGTTTTAATTCTGACTCCAGACCCCACCTATGCCTGTTTCTAAGACTGTCACTTTCAGGGATTAGCCCTTAGGCAGATCTGAAAATCCCAGCTACTGTGCTGAGCCCCTTCTTTCATTGTCTTCATTGTAATATTCTCCTCCAATGTAATGCCTCCAATGTAATATTCTCTTGGAATGGCAGTTCGTTTTCCAGTCCTTTATTTTTATATTAACTACTAGGAGAAAATAAAATGCCAGTTATCCAAAAGGAAAAAATACTTGTATGATAGAGCTGGGAAAAAGAATCTCTGAGGATCTATTTCAAACTTTTGCTACAATCTAAAAGGTTATAAGAGACAATTAGCTATTACAGAGAGAAAGTTGATGTGGTTTCTAACAGAGATACTTGCTTTAGCTTTGCAACACATTCATAGAACAGCCTTGTGAATCCCCTGGGCTCACCTTCATTTTACTCATAGAGCCTGTGGCTGCAATTACTTCTGAGCAATGTGTTACACTGTGGGGAGAGAGTAGACACAAACAGCAGGTAACAAAAGCAAGCATAAATGAATCTAGATATTTTCATTACATTTTGGTTATAAGCTGGGAAAAAGGAGGAGGAAAAAATTATGCCTTGTAAGAGACATATACATAGTGTTCAGTGCCTGGCAAGGTAGAGCAAAAAATGTTATGAGATTTGCAAGGCAACTCAGGGAAAGGCCAATGAAGAAACTGCGAGGAAGCATTTTGAAACACTGCTAAGTGTCATGGGCAAGAGAGAGACACTTTATTTTCTCTGTGTCTCCCAATGAGCTGCCTGCTTTGTCCCAGCCTATCTTTATGATGCTGTTTGTGCTGGAACTTGGAATGGAATTTAGTCACATTAGAAAGCAGTGTACTTTTAATTACATATCAAATTAAAGAAGTTGTTTTCTTTTATTCCAGCAAAATCAGAGCTAAAGGTTAAAACAAATCCATCAGCTTTATTTTTTTTCTCTTCTTTCTCCAGTTTGCCTGCTGGGACATTCCAGTCCTTCACTGAAGTAAATGTGAGTGACTTTTCCTTACATTTCACAATGTTGTCACTCACATGAAGTTTTGCATTCTGTCCAAGCTGTGATCAAGATAACAATTCCATAAATGAGTTCACTTTCATTACCATTATCTGTAGCATTCACACACGATGATGAGCTGCAAGATAAGTCAGAGTGGCAGACACCTCCTACAGACTCCAATGGCTTTTTCCATGAGGTCCCTTGTATCCTGCTGACGTCTCAATCTGTTTCTCCCTAAGGGTCATGAAATCAATTTGTTGCCAGGAACCTTGTCAGCCTTGTTCTACTACTTGACTTTCAAATCTACTGTGACAACTTTTTCAGATGAGATGGCATGACCAGAAATGCTTCTGATTCTGGGATCTGGTCAAGCACAAGCAGACGATGCTTGGAAGAGCAAAATACCTCTACTCACTTGATTTTGTATGCTCACAGCTTTTGTATGCAGAATCAATTGACACAGAGCAGTTGAGTGAAGACCCTCATACCAAGGCTAAGGGGTGAAATCTTGCCCTTTCTGCTTGGAACTTCTGCAGAATCCTGACAGCATTGTTTCATATGCAAGGAAACAAATAGAGCGTTCCCTGTGCCACTTAAAAGTGTGTGGCTTTATTATACCTCTGGGATCAGATTTAAGGATATACAGGACTGCAATACATCTTGCAGCCCATGGGAGACAAAATGTGTGATTTCTCCAAGAAGTTAGGGACCAGTTTTAGGGAATTTTAGGGACCAAATTTAGGGAATTTTAGAATTTAAGGACCAACTTCCACACTGAAATTCTTTTCATGGGTTTGGCCACTCAGGAACTAAAAAGAGCATCAAATGTTGTTCCAGTCCAAACATTGTTCTGGTCATTTCTGTCTAGATAGACAGCTGGTACCATTCAGCCCACTAAACCTATATATAGTTATACACTGAACTTCTGAATTTTCTTTCCACCTTTTCAGTAGTTGCCTCCTAGTCAGATAAAAAATATTAAACTCAGAAACCTAGTCAAGGATTGTGTGCTATTTGAAAGCTGTCTGGAACTTCCAGAAACTCAAAGGCTTTTGACATTCTGTGGTGCACCTGCCCTGAGTTTGTTTTCTATTTCTGAGGCCATAAGTTAAACTGGGAATACTTAATATATTGAGAAGCATAGACATTCAGTAACACTAAGTGTGAGAAGTTTATTCTTACATCCAATGATGTATTTCTGGATGGTTAATTTTTCAGTGTTTTTATGAAAAAAAAAAAAAAAGTGCATCTCATGCTGGATGGTTTCAGAAGAAAAAAAGCTTTTTGTTTTCTGGTGTGTTTCATAAAGAAAATACTGTTATATACATCTGTATATATATATGTATATGTGCATATATGTTTGTGTTTGTGTGTATTTCTTTCTTGATCTCTTAAGTTTAAACTGAAATAAATAAAGGATGCCCCAGATTCTGCTTTGTGCACACCCAAAGCTGTGTGAGCTTCAGCCCCAGCAAGCTGCCAAAGCAGGAATGCCATCTCTCAGAACCTGCAGACCTGGATCATAGGAGATCTCGATTTAGACAATGAAGCCACTCAGATCAGGGAAGATGTCTAGGCATGAGTGGATGAGGACTTGCATGCAGACTGAATCCCCACTGGGATTTCAACATGTCTAGGGGTATTTATTTTTGTGGTATCAAAGCATAGGAAAATTTTTTATTAAAATAATTTTGTAAGCGTCTCATATTTAGCAATACTTGTTCTACCTGGATATCCAACACTGGAGAGTCCACTTTATATACTTTTCCCTTGTCTTTATACCTCAATTCTTTATTCTTCATAAGGGAGACCATGACACCTACTTTATATTACTTCTTGTCAGCTGGTAGGACAAGAACACATTTTTTAAAGTTTATTTTGCACTCGTTAGTTTGATGTGGTCCCAAACAGGGATTCAAGAAAGTGTTCTGCATGCATATATACCATAAATAAAATGTGGCTAATAGCATCACAAAACAAAAATTGTTGAGTAACCACCTGCTTTGACAATCTTGCCTTAAGGAGGATGCTTAACCTAAAAGGGATGCTAATCACAAAAGATTTTGGAACAGGCGAAGCTTATCTTGGAGTGAGACTGCCAAAAGGAAAGTGATGGCAAGACAAATTGATGAGAGTATATTTCCATTCTCTTTTGATTATGCTGTACTCGTCTCCTGTGTACCTGGGCTGCCAAAGGAACAGTCTTATTACGTGTGAGCATTGTCCAGATACTAAGACATGAGGGGGAGGAGAGAAAGGTGTCAATTATTTAGGGTGTAAAGCTAGACATGTACTGGACTAAGCTATAGGATGGCACCTGTGATTTGAGACAGGAAAAAAAAAGAAGGTGAAACCCTGTCTGATGAACAGCAATATCAAAAAGCAGGGGGAGAGCTCATGTCCTGCTAGATTTATGTACAGAACTCACACTGATGCGAATGGCAGCCTGAGAACAGAATAAAATGCATGGGAAAAAAAGAATCAAAAAGAGGAAATTGTTTAGCAAATACCTGTAAAATAAATTTGAATGCATGTCTTACTATGATTAACCTGAGGCTTGATTTAAAGTTCACTGATGTCTAAGGGAGTTTCTTTACTGACTTTTGTGGACTTTCAAATCAGGCACTAGAAAGGATAATTATTTCTTCTGAGAAAGCTACTTTTATTGTGAGTCAAAAATTACACCTTCCTGTAATTTTCTTGAAATGTAAAATCAGAAGAAAACTTTGACATTTTTAAGCCCATCATTTAATCTGTGATACACAGTGTTTATGGTAGAAAATGACAGCAAGAGAGAAATCTATGTAAAAGCAAATCTTTCCATAGATGTGTTTGTACACTGTTACCACTAAACTCTGCCACATGAAGATCTCATATTGTATACACTGAATTTAATCCAGATTCAGAAGCACAGAAATGTCTTAAAGAAGTTGCTTTTTAATTCTCTCTGGGCTCTCTCAGGACTCAAATTTAACACTTTCAAATTGTATAATACTTTGACTACTGATTTATAATTTTAGTTCTTTCCTCCCTTTGTTTAGAAATTAGGTTGAAATAATATTACTTTTGTAGTTAAAGGGAGTGGGTCAGATTCTCATGGAATGATGCCTTCTTAAAAAAGCATCTGACTTGGTATTTCTTACTGCATATTTTTATTGGTACTTTTTTTTATTAAGAGATGTGTGGGTGAGTTACATTCCTTTATTCTCAGTTGCACTTTGAGGTACTGTAGTAAAATTCTTCTGACTTCCTTGCACAATTAAGTAGTCCCAGTGGGACTTCCTTTCACAGGTTAACAGCAGCTTATTTTGTGTGAATGTGCAGCTTCACCGTTTGACAGCGACTTCAGAAAATCTCTTTGGAGTATCTCTTTCTTCCTTCTCTTACAAGGAAATGCTTCATTCTGTACATTAACAAGATGTGTTAGAGCAGATGACATGAAATAAACTTTTTAAACTGAGAAATATACTCCTTTTTTCTTTCTTATACTTGACAAGATACTGAATACATCCATGAACTTGAGAATTCCATCAGCACTAGAGATTAGTATGAAAATGATCATTACTATTCTTTGAATAAACATCTGCATCACTTAAAGCAAATAACGAAAAGCCCATTTACACACATCCCTCTGCATCAGAAGCAGCATGGCCAGCAAGTCAAGGAGGAAGATTCTGACCCCCTACTCTGCCCTAGAAATTCATTGCACCAGAATTACCTTCTAATATTTTTATATAGATTGAAACAGATTCTTTTTCAGCTAGGATATCACATAAACTAACAGTAAATTATCATCTACATGGCTATATACAGTAGCCATAGAGTAGTATGCTCAAGTCTCTGGATATTTTTATTTTATTTTATTTTTACTGAATTATGGTGTCACATTTAGCTGAAAGATACTGTTCTTCAAATATGTATGAAAAAGAGAAAATAAGAAGACGAAACTAGCTTGACTTCCAAATAACTTACATTTGTATATATTTTTGTCTGTGCTGAATTTCCTCTGAGTTTTTTAAGCAATGTCTTTTACTACTTATTTAGTAGCCCTGATATGAGGCCTGAACCACTCTGCCTTGAGTGAAGAGTCCCACTGAAGCAGTCCAGGGAACTTTTCTCCTCAGGAAAAATGGAGGACATCCTAACAAATTGTCAACATCTTTTAACTAAATTAAGAAACTGCCAAACAGAACAGTTGGAGTGAAAAATGTGCAGAGTCCTCTCACTGCCCTGTCCTGATTTCCTGGCCCATCAGAGTAAGAGAGTGGTGAAGTGTGAGTGCATGGTGGCCTCTGTATTCTGCTACACCGAGCACCTCATCTCAGGCCACAGGGAAAAAACTGTGGCTCCTTTTGTTGGCTGACTATATGAAAAGGATAGATGCTGATCTCAAGCTTTCCCAGGCCACGCTATTATAGGAAGAGTGAAAGACAGTATGAGCATAGCAATAAAGATGCAACCCATGGCACTTTCCCTAGGCTCAAAGAATGGGACAATTTTGATTTCTGGTATAGACATAAACTCAAGAATTGAAAACAACAGTTAGAGTTCTATATACAATAACTAGCTTGTCATAGTTGCTATTATTCAGAGAATATTAAATTAATCTTTGAAGCTAGAGCAACAAAGAAATTGAGATTCTTAACCAAGAATAGATCCAGCACTACGGAGATAATAAACAGCAGGACATTTCTGTTTTCAGATTTACAACTTTATATTCTAGAAATAATACAGCAGAGTAGATTTCTCACCCTGTGGCAGGCAGCCTTGTGTTGTACCATCTATGTCACAACCACTTGTTTAGAGCACCTCATATTTTGTTTTAGGGCTGCGTTTCAGGTGGAGAGTTTTTCAGGTGCAGCCACACAGATGCAGTATCTGCCAAAAGTTCGGGTGTTCTTTGTGGAACATTTGTCCACTGTACGAGGAACTTTGAGTGTCTTAGAATCTGAGAGTGGCTTAGAATCTGAGAGTGGCTAAGGCTGGCAGGAATTCTGGAGATGGGTCGGACCTTCTGACCCTTCTGCTCGGAGGTGGGTCAGCTGAAGCAGGCTGCCCAGGACACTTTGGGCTTCAAACGTTTCCACATCTGGAGATGCCAGAACTTCTCCAGGCTGCCTGCTACAGTGGGTGACCAACCTCACAGTAAAAGTGCTGCCTTGCAAAATGTCTGCATAGACTGAAATCCTGAAAATGTAAATGATAGGCTTTTTCTTCAAGAAGGAATAATTTACGCAGTAAAAGTAAAAATATATTTTGTCTGAGAATGCAAGATGGACACAGAAAGACTGAGGGTCGACTAAGTAGGATATAGGATATCAAGGAGAATGAGATTGATTTCTTTTTCTCTAGCTTCTCACTTTTTCAAGAATTTTAAATTATTCCAGCCCTTCATTCGTTATTCCTAAAAGAATATTTTCTGGAGTATAGCATTTTTTCACACAGACAATATGACTCAAGTTCTTTTACATTCATCCAAACAGAATAACAGGCACCTAATTCCATTCTTAGTAGCACACAAACTTTGTAAAGAGAGAGGAATTTTGTTCCAGAATAGAGCAAAAATGTAAACCTTTTGCTCTTTTGTAAATGGAAAAAAGAACACTGTCTATGTACAAAATTAAAATAAAGGAACGGTTTAATTTTAGCTGTGGAATTCTCCAATATTTTTCTAAATTGTAATAATTTCTGGCAAATTTCCTCTTTTTTTTTTTTTTCAAGTATAGGTGTTTGATATAATATATATATATATATAAATATATAAATAAATTTGATCTGATTCAAAGTGAACTTGGTGAGATAAATCTATTGTTTGTTAAAAAACCTCAAAAAATCCTAGAATAATAGGGTTTTTTTTGCTGTTGCTAAATCTTGCTAGGAATAATGTGATGGGATAGAGAAGGGATATGGCTACATAATTTAATATATTTATTTATTCCAGCACATATAAAATAAAATGAAGGGATATGGTATGTGCTCTCTGGGAAGACAGAAGTGCTTTTCTTCTCTATTAACTGACTAGAAGTCTGGAAATTCTTTATCAAGACCTGAACTAAACTCTTCTGCTACATGAGATTGCTTCCTCCACTTCTAAAATGTTTTTGAAAATTACGTGTTTTATATCAGAATAGATCCCTGGAATTTATTAAGAATATATAATTGGATAAGGGAATATCAACTGTCTCAGCAAATCTTGCTACTTTAAAAAATGCTTACCCTGTCTAGTTAAATGGATTAATATTCAGAGACTATAATAGCTCAAATGAGAAAGTTTGAGTGCAGAAATTCCACTGCTGTACTCAAGCTACAGTGTTCAATTATGACACTGGGACTTCTGCTGGGAGTCTGGAATGTTTCTGGCTGGCAGAGGTGGTCGCTGCAATACTTATGCCTTTAAGGTGGCTTTTTAATTGAATTGATATGATTCAGATCCATGTGGAATGTAGCTGCGAAGATGGAATCTCATCTTGAAAAGCAAAGGAAATAATATGTACTGCATGCCCTCAGCCCACTATTGCCTCAGGCAGTCCAAGAAAAATGCAAACACCCTCTCTTCCCCAAATCCAGCCTTAAAATTCAGGCTGAGAAAAGCAAATGAAGAATTGGTAACTAGGAATATTAGTATATGTATATGTATATGTATATGTATATGTATATGTATATGTATATGTATATGTATATGTATATGTATATGTATATGTATATGTATATGTATATGTATATGTATATGTATATGTATATGTATATGTATATGTATATGTATATGTATATGTATATGTATATGTATATGTATATGTATATGTATATGTATATGTATAGCCTGCCTTAAAATCCAGGGAGAGAAGACTGAAGATCTAGGAACTAGGACTATTTATTTACTTATTTTTGTGTGTCTTTGTTCTCAGGTGAACATAGCACACATTAGTGTCAGATGTTTCACACTGCAGTTGTAAAGACAGTTTCACCCCAGCTGTTGAACCACAGAACAAATGTATATGATAGAAGTATCTCTATTCTCATTTTTCGAGTTTTGGATTCCTTTTTCTTTAAAAAAGGTATCTTCCATAGGAGATGAATGGCCTTAGAATGCCAACTCCGTTGGCATGCTTTAATTTCTTAATATAAGAAAGGGAGTTGAAATACTTCTTAATAATATGAAATACTTCTTAATAAGAAGGGAGTTGAAATACAGAAGAAAATCAAGGTTTTGAAATGTGTCTTGCATTTATGAGGAAGCTACACAAACTGCGTCCAGAAGAAAATTATATTTAGTCTCACAAACAGGGTGAGTAAATCTGTCTTTTGTTTATTGGGAACAAGCAACTCTAGGATTCCTGGAAGAAAAACAAAGCAGTGTGCTCTGTGTTCAGCAAGGGTACAGACACCCAAGCCAGTGTGCAAAAGCCCTGTTAGCTGTACTCTGGCCCCTGAGTCATGCCTGCTCAGATGCCAGGAGCTGTTTTCCGCAGAGGGAACTGACTCACCCAGCACAGCCCAGCAGGCTGACAATAATGCTCCAGATCGTAACTCAAGGGAGGGCACCATAGGTTTGATCACTGATTTATTCTTTTGTGTCACACAACGAGGTTTTTTTTCATGTCAGTCTCCATGGTGATGAGTTTGACCGTCACCCCTAGGACAGCACAGAGCGGCGTGGAGAGCTCACCTAGGCAGATTTACACCGCTGCTGTGTATCCCAGGAACCAGTGACAGTGAGCTGCTGACACACTGAACTGCTGAAAGCTTCCCATTGAGGTATAAAAAATACATTTTCTCATCTGGCAGGCAATCCCAACTGCTAATTACTGGCAAAAATCTTTCCTTTTTAGCTAAATAACTAATGAATACAAGTTAGTCATGCTTTTTGCCAAGACTGTGAAAAAGGAGCTGACCTAGAACATACATAAACTCAATCCAAAATTTGATGCTCTGTCACTAAATCAAATACCTCAATCTCTGCCTTTGCTTTTCCCTCATTATCCAAATTATATAGTAAATCAAAGAGAGAGAGGTCAACTAAGTTAGATTAAATTGCAAAGCAGGTGTGAGAAGCAAAAACTGAATGTCAGTTTGACTGTCAGGACTGATACTATTTCATATAGAGGGAGGACTCAATATTCTGGAAGACTGCATGGAAGTGAAACATGAGAAATTTATTTATTTAATTAAATAAATGTCAATGTTGACAGTTTAAAATCACAGTAAGTTTCATTCTATTTTGGGTACCATGCTGTGTTTTCTTCTGTTAATGAGGATTTTCAGTAAACTGAGATTCTCAGGAAAGAGCAGAATATTTTATGCCTTTTGCTAGTGGAGTTGAAAAGCACAGACAAATTGCCATCAATTTTCTACAGGACTGAGCAATTGTGCAGACTTTGCTTGGGAAGAGTAGCTTTTATAGCAGTTCAGGGACAGAATTGTCAGATGACCATGAAGATCCCAGTAAGCTTATTTCCCCCAATAAATCATTAGTATAATCTGTTGTTACTAATGATAGAATTATACATGAACTTTGCATTATGCATGATATGTATATCTCATGCATTTATGATATTACATGAGCATATTGAAACACGAAACCTTAATGACAATACTAACTACTGTAAATGTGTATAACATTTGATACTGAAAATATCAATATTTGATACCAATATGTGATGGATTTCTGACCCTATGAACCCCCTCCTTTTCCTGTCCTGAAAACTTTGGATTGTAAGCAAGGACTCTGCTAACTATGTAGGTTTTAACTCCATGTTATCTGTTTAGATTTTAGAGGTGCATGTCTGTGGTTAAACATCTCTTTAAGATTTTGCAAATCTTAAAAATGTATTGAGAAATCAGCATATAGATTCCCACACTGTTGAATTCCAAGAAATGCTGATAGTTTCACAGAATGCAGTTAAGCTTTGCAAAACATGCTGCTTTTTGTGTTTGTGACTTTTTTGAGTAGGATTAACACATCTGGTATTTACCCCTGATATGAAGATGTATTATGGACGTAATATACATATTTTCTTTCACATAAATACTTTCAATAATTTCTTGTGTATCATAGCCTGGTAAAATTTAATATAGTGTCTTGCTTATGTTCAATGTAGATAGAAAATACAGGCTTTTAGGCCTTGAGCCAAAGATGCGCTCAGTGAGTTGACTTGCATATAGTTACTGAAACCACTGGGAGTTGTCATCATAGGCAGATGTGCACAATTTTAAACATGCAAAAGGATTTGAAAAATTACTTTGATTATGATGGAATTTGCGCAAGCATGCGTCATGGAGCACATCTGACTTTATAAATTAGGTCGCTTTTCAGTAATCACAGATTTTCTGTTTTATCTGACACCGTGGAAATGCACTTATACCATACAATCTTCCATCATATGGTACAGAATTAGTTTCATTTGACACTGCACTATTTAACTTCTGGAGCGTGCACAAATGTGATGTCTGTATTTGTCATGACACACAGCATTTAAAAGGCGGAAAATATACATACGCTTATTTTGTGGGAATTTATGCATGTGGCTTTTCTCTGGCCTTTTGGATGGTATTTGTCTCTGGATTAAATTATGTAGATAGAGGTGTCCGTATGTGCTAGGTGTCTAAACTCCCACTACAGTCTGAGGATACAGGGAGCTCAGTTCATCCACCCACACTCAGCTGCCTGGTGTCATCTGCATGGGTTGAGGATTTGCCCATCTGGCCTCCAACAAAAGCATGAGTCTCCCACAGATCTGCCACCCTCGTGTGTCAGGGACATGTGAGGCTGTCTCAGATGTCACCAGACAGCCCCTTTTATGTGGCACCTAAGTTCTTAACCCCACATCTCCACTTACTGCAGTGGGAGGTCAAGAAAGCATCTCCCACAAATAAACCTGTATTCAGACACCCTTGTTCAGACATCTTCATCTTGAAATGAAGTGTACCTTCAGCATTTCAGTCTTCTGGGACAATGTAAATGAAATGAATGAAAAAGCAAATATTCATATCCAGTCCTGTCGTAACATATCTCAAAATTTTAAAGGAATGTAGCATGTTTTCTTACATGCACTGCGATTTATAGAAGTGCCTTTAAAAAGATTTGTCTCTTACTAAACTTCTCTAATTTATGCATCACATGATCTTAGACAGCTCACATTTCCTCTAAAATGGTATCAAAAGAGATGAAAACCAGAAAGAATAATGATTTTTCTTATTTTGTGTCTTATTATTTTACTATGTTTAGGACTGTACTTCAAAATGGATTGAATGAAAGAAACATAAATGCTGATGGTAGTGTACATCTTATTGTCAACAAATATACTTCTTGCTATAATGAATATTTTCTATGAATTTTAAAACAATATTTATTGTAAATTAATATTCAGTAAAATTTACTATTACCCTGAAGGGCAAGACTCAGAAAAGATGCATGGAGCTGCACTAGGAAGAGCTTTTCTTTATGTTCACTGCCAGTTTGTTTCTGCTACATTGTTAACTCTTTGTTGGTCAAAGGGAGGTGCTTCCTCAAAATAAGATGTTGAATCAGTTGTCACTGCTTTTTAAGTATTGCAGGAGGTGGGATTTGGCAGATATCTTCTCAAAATACTATTTTTCTTTTTGATTATGTAAATATGTTAGCTGTTTTTCTAGTGACCTGTAATGATGTTTACTGAGGTACAGGTCCCATAAGGATAAGTGACCAGTTCATAATGAGGAATAGTGGTTGCTATACTGTCTAGCAGGGATAGCATAGAAAGAGTATTTCCAATTCAAGTACAAAATTTATGTTCAAACTTACTATTTATCCCTAATTGAAATCTGTATTTTTTCTATTATTTCCTGCCCTAATTTGGCTTATACATGCCAAAATTTAAAGTATAGAGAAATCCAACATCTTTGTATTTATTTATATCAGCAATATAAAACTGCAATTAAAATTATTAATAAAGTTCCTGGGTCACAAAGAATAAATATGATTTACACTTGATAGTGTTTCAAAATGGTGGAAAATTGGTGCTAAATGCTCTATTTACTCCACTCTATACTCTATAAACTCCAGTGTCTGTTGTTGCAGAACAGAAGTATCCAGCTGCATGAGAATTGGAAGCCAGCTCTCCTGAAAGGGATAAATATCATAGTTAAATCTGTAATATACCATACATATTTGCCACAGCAAATAAATTAAATCAAACTCCTACTAGAGACAAAATAATGCAGGTAGAAGGATAACTTGAATCAGTACAGGGGATGTGTTTTACTAAATAGAAGGATTCCCCAGTATGAAAGGAACACTTCAGTGTGTTGCACCTATGGTTCCTGTGGGCTCCAAAGATAACTTCCTTCCACTGGTGTCAAGAGCCTTATGTGAGTAAGGATCATCTCATAGAAGGCAACTCCACTGAGTGTACTTAAATGCAAAATTCTTACCACTGTTTTGTTTCTCTAGAGACACAGAGTGACATTTAACACAAAGCTCTATATTTGAGAATGGGCCAGAATGTCATCAAATAAGTATTTGTTTTCTTAGCAAATAATATGGATAAATTTACAATACCCTAAGTACATCAGCACTTTGACTTGTGATAGCTTTCTGTGTACACCTGAAGCTTCTGGCCCCATCCTCATCTAAAACACTGGGCTGCCTCAGAATCTGCCTTGGAGCTGACTGCCATGAAAGCAGCTCTGCTGGGAGAAGGAGGCAGGAGTACCATGAATCTTGCCCTCCATCTGTGTCCCCTCTGCCCATGAATCAGGAAATGTGTTAACACTTGATCCACAGTTATCCAGTAAAGCACAATAGTCAGAACTCCCAAGGCTGGGTCTGGGCTTGGATGTTTTGTAGCATTGGGGGTAACAGAAAGAATGAGAAACCAAAGTGTCCACTCTGATGGCAGGTCTTTTTCTGAGCTTCTTGCAGGCATGTTGAATCCAGCCTTGTGCTTGGTGTGTCTTGCCTGGCTGGCTGGACCTCAGACCTTCTGTGTCACTGCCAGTGTGTCTGAACCTGGGCTATGTCAGGCCCACTTTTCTCTCAATCTTCAGGGAAGCAGAGACATGCTGGGGACACTGCCCTGCTTGTCTTACTGTTGCCTTAGCTCATGGCTCCCTGTCATGTGCAGGGGAGCTCAGCCTTAAACCTCCTGGCATGAGGATCACAGGCTGTATTGTTATTTATCTTGATCGTGGGAAGTGCTCTTGCTTATCAGATGCCCAGAAAATGGATGTTTGATCAATACTATAGACATAACAGGGCATTGGCCAATGTGTTTAAAATGTTCTCTCATTACTGGCAGAGTTTGATTATTGGTTTCCATAATCTTTACCTGCACTTATTAATTAGGCAATACAAGCTTAAATAGTTCTAAGTGATGATCATCTCTCCAGAGATATCTGCTGTGCAATGTCAAAAGAATATCCATTAAAAATTTCAGAAAAAGCAATCTTTTACTTCAGAGTGCTCTGAAGTTGTTAGTGTCATGGCCAAGGAGGAGAAAGAGCTTCCTAGCATTTAAATTACCCTCTAACAAAAAGACAATTAGAATGTTAACTGTAGTACCACACTGACAGCAAGTTGAGGGAGGTGATGCTGCTCCTCTACTCAGCACTGGTAAGACACATCTGTAGTGCTCAGACCTGTGCTGGACTCCCCAGTACAAGAGAGGTATGGACATAGCAGAGACAGTTCAACAATGAGGCTGGACTGCTGAATGTGATTGGAACATCTGTCATTTCAGGAGAGGCTGAGAAAGCTGAAACTGTTCAGCCTGGAGAAGTCTCATGGAGTACCTTACCAATGTATATAAATATCTGATGTGGGAATTAAACATTTCCCTCAGACTTGTCTCTGTTGGTGACCAGGGAAAGAACAATGGGTGATGGATGCTACCTGAAATACAGAAAATTCATTCAAACAAATGAAAAATCTCTTTTACTATGAGAGTAGCCATTACACAGAAGCAGACTGGCCACATAGGTTGTGGTGTTTCCATTCCTGGAGATATCCAAACTCCAAATGGACACAGTCCTGAGTAACCTCTCCTAGTAGCTCTGAGCTGTGGGGTTTCACTTCCTGCCCCTCCAATTCTGTTTCTTCACAACTGGCCAGGCTCTTAATTAAGCTTCTATGACAGGTTCTGTTAATATTGTTTTTCTGTAGTCATCTCTCCTTTTACTACAGAGCATTCAGAGTTTCAGTTCTATGTATGTGGCCTTCAATAACAGATGGATGTTCCCAGGCCTTTCTTCTGAAGGAAGCCCTCTGCTGTGACTGTTACTCAACCTGAAACCACTTGTGTTCCAATATTCCTCACTGCTTGACATATCCATAATATTCCTTCTAACTATTTTCATTAAAATTATTTTACCACAGCAATTTCATTATTTTTTCTCTTTTATTTCCCTACAACTTACTGACATCAGACTGGACACTTTGGTTTCTCATTCTTTCTCTTCTCCCCAGTGCTACGAAACATCCAAGCCCAGTCCCAGAATTTTTGACTGGTGTGCTTTACTGTATAACTATAAGGCCAAGTAATGAGAGCTTGATCTGGCACATTCCTTCCTTAGCTATAAAACACTATTCATGTGTTTTCAAAGAACCAGAACCATCTCAGGAAAACAGTCAGAATGAGTATCAGAAATGTTTCTCCTACTTGAAATAAAAAGTCCTTGTCTGAAGACAGGTCACAAAGTTTTCCCATATTCAGTACTACCACTTCTTCATGATGCTGCTAAGCATTGGCACACAGGCATTTTCTTTCCAGTGGTTTTATAGTTTTGTCTTTCAAAGCTAGAAAAAGCATCAAAGGACATTTCCAAGGTGGTAGCAATGCTGACAGGTAAACCCCTTACTTTTGTAACTTTTTCAGGCAACAATATCTGGTACAACAATCCTACAAAGTAAAAAACAATTTCTAATTGTTATTTGTTCTGGAAAGAGTGGCTTAGTTTAAAACAGGTTAAAATGAAAATCACTCATTTTTCATGATTCAGGAATTAAGAAATTAAACCAGATGCTGAGAGCTGATGTTTTTTCACCAATAATACCCCTGCAAAATGAGACAGGGACTGCTTTGTTTGTGTTCCCGTTTCAGTAGCTGATAGTAAGAATGAAGATGGACTTGTTAACTTCTTTAGGAAAAGCTGTTGTCCTCACTGAATTCATGTCATAAACACAAATGTGAAAGAAATGAAACCAAATTTCCCTGAAAGATATCTCATTCTTACACTGAGGCCCAAACTGGGGAGGGAATCATATTTCCAGGCAATTTGTATGCAACCAGGATGCAATGGATGAGAGGAGACCCTGGCTTCTCACATCCCACAGCATTGGCATTTTGTATAACATCTGCTGCACAACCACTCTGAGCTGGGATTGAGTGAGGGTGGTACACAGTTCATCTGCATATATCTGCATCCTCTCCCTGATTTCCCCACAAAGCTTCTCCTTTCTCAGCATCCTTAGCAAGGAGTAATGTAAATGTGCTGGGATTACCAGGGTAAGTGGTTTGCCAGTTCATGCAATGACACATACTGGTCTCAGAAGGAAAAGTGATTCATATTTTGCTCTGGACTGCAGATTTGTGCTAAGAAACATGTCTGTGTTGGTCTCACCCTTGGCCTTATATGCATTTTATGGTCAAAAGGCATTTTACACTTTTAAGAGTTTGGGGAAAGGGAATGTAAATAAAAAATAAAATGGAATAAATTGCCTGAGGAATAAATTTGGTAAAGTGTGTTGTATTCTGGTTGTATCACAACTTTTCTTTAAAAACTATATTGTATGATTATGCAAAAAGTTTGGTGAAAATATTTAATCTAATTTAATATCTCAAAATAGCCCCTGTCAATTTTGCTACAGTACATATGTTTGCAACACTGAAATGTGGACAAAAAAAAAATCTATAAAATTATTTGAATAACATCCTGTGGGATTGCAAAATCCTGCTTGTCTGGAAAACTAGATACAACTTTAATAATGTTCCCATGGCTACCATTATGCTGTGTTTGCCAATAAATCTGAGGAATCAAAAAAAAAAAAAAAAAATAGGAAAAGATCATATACCTCTGCATATAACTAGAAAAGGGAATTTTACTGATTTGCATACTCAGTTTATTCACTGTCACCAGTTTTGCAGTGTTCTCTTTTCCCTGTTCTCTCCAGATCAGCTGAAATACTACAATGATGTAGTATACTGCATAGAAATACATCATTTGCTCACTGCAACACGACCCCCCAAGAAGCAGTGATTCTGACTGTTCCTCTTTTACCCTGCACAAAGTGAAATACATCCTTCCATTGCTCCTGTTGAGGAAATAATCAAGCTGTCTGTTATTCTCATGAACAGAAAAAAAACCCTGAAATAGACCTTTCCTTTATCACTGTACACTTTAAGAAAAACTAGGGATTGCGATTGTATTCCATTTTGTGTTTTATTGTCTTATTTTTATTTGTCAAGTTCTGTCATTAGGCTTGGCTTTTCACAAGGCTGAGGGAAAAAAACGCTGCTGTCCTAGGGGAACCAAATGTGTATAAATACTAAGTATGTACTAATTCATCTGCTGTTTTACAGAGCCCACTGCTTGCAATGAGAATTTGTAAAGGTTCAGTCCTGATGTCCTCCTGTGTTTTTCTTGAAAGCATAGATGTATACCAGAGGCACATTACAGGTATAAGGATGTGCAGGTATCCTAACCATTTAAGAAAGGTCAAGTTTCACAAAAAAAAAAGAACATAAGGAGAACAAAATATTCCATCAGCTTTGTTACTTTGTACGTAGGTTATGAGATATTGACCTGGAATCAGCATGAACAGTGGCATGATATTAAGAGGTCTAAAGAGAATATGACATGAAAAGCAGGAGAAAGTGGAAGGAATGGACAAAATGAAAATTGGCAACCACAGAAATGTTGCAGCAGCAATCTAGATGAAGATACAGGGTGAAAGGACATTGTGGCAAATTAATTAAGAAGTAACACTGAAATACCCAGATGGTTTTGTTAGGGAACAAAAGAAAAGATGAAAGAGATCTCACCCATGTGTCCTGCTTAAAACCTAGAGGGGAATAACAAGGTCTAGAGATAATTCTGAATTTTTGAAGCCCCCTATGATAATGGGGAAAGTAAAGGAGAGTGAAGAATGAATGTAGAGAGAGAGAGAGGGAGATCTTACTTTTCAATATGAAGTTAGAACAACACTGTAAAAGCTGTTACATAATCACGTATATGCATGCATATGTTGGTGTGAACTCAATTACAAAAAGTTGAAGATAGAGAGTCTGATTTTTTTGAATATCACCCAGGATCAGGAATAATATATAGAAGGGAAAGAGAAACACAGTTAATGTAAGTGGACCCCCATGAGGCTCCAGTGTTAAGTGGAAGGGAGGGGAAGAGAACACAGTTTTAAAAAAGATACAGTTGAAGGGCATTTAGAGAGGAGCTACAAAACTGTAGTGCCATGCAGGATTAAGACAAAGAAAATTATAGGTTTTGCTGAATGTAGCCAATAGACTGAGATGGATGAGAGTAGAAAGGAGGTCTGTAGAGAGAAGTAGTCACAGCTGACCTTGGGAAGGGGTGTCTCAGTGTAGAGGAAATAGCAGAGAGAAGCTAAGGGGGATCTGAGGGGCAGCAGAATGCAGAGAGAGCAGAGCATCCGAGCCAGGTGAAGGATCTGCGGCAGCCAGCGGACAGCAGCAGCTGCTGAAAGACAAGGGGCATTGCATCAGGGACTGAACCACACCAAGACATGTTAAAAGAGAAAAAAATAAAAGAAGGAGGAAGAGAAAAGGAAGAGGAAAAAAGAAAAAAGAAAAAGAAAACAAAAAGAAAAAAAAAAGAAAAAAAAAGAAAAAAGAGAAAAAGAAAAAAAGAAAAGAAGTAGCTTGAATTAAAACTTAAGGTTGACTGAAGAGAAACTGGAAAGGTGGAAGTGAGTGGGAGAAGAAAAAGGGTAACAGATGAATAAGAGTCGCATGCCAGGGATGCTGGCAGAGGACAGACAAAATATGATGTGTGTGTAGGCAGGGAGACTGGAGCTGAAAAGGAAGGAGATAGTATAGCAGCTCAACAGAGGCTGAATGATATCTGGTCAAACTATAATCCTTCATGCCTGTTGTGCTATGCTAAGATGTAACAGAGTTTAACACAGCAGAAAAAGATGAAATTTAAAATATTTTGCTTCAGTTTGTGAGAAAAGACTATTCATTCATCTAGTCTGCCCTTGAAGACATTGCTGATTTAAGGGCCATTAAAATTCAGCCAAGTATCCTTGTAAAGAGCACAGTACAAACAGACAAAAGCATCTGGAGAGATGAAAGTGGCATATGGAGAACTCATCGAGAAATGCTTGCCTTTATCACAAAGCTTTTCTAGTTTCAGTGTTTCCTGTTCCATACCCAGATGAAAATAAAATGTTATTGAGCTTCTTTCTAATAAAAGAAACATAAAAACTCAACTCAAAAGTAGACTTTATTCATTTTCTATCCACGTGGCAGATTCAGGTTCAAATCTGTACTTGTGTACATACACACAATTTTTGTGTACATTTGATTTGAGTCGATTTGAACAAAATAAAAGGAAAAAAAAAAACCAAGGTATATATCATCTACCTGAAGATTATATGTAAAACTGTCCTTTTAAAATTTTTGACCTGCAGGTAAGATGGCTGGCAAGCTGTCAGACTAGCTACCTTCTGCAGCTGGAACACTAAGGTTTGTGATTTCCTCTATCCCCAAATCTGCATTTCCTTGTGAACCAGTACTGTTCTTAAGACATAAATATATTTACTGACTTCACAGAAAGAGTGTGAGGTCCTAACTAATTACTGAGAGAAGCAGTAGTGGAAAGTGATGTACTTGACTGGAGAAACTGAGTATTATTCTTAAGTTTTAAAATATATTTTCTGATGGAATAAATACATATATATAAGTTTCAGGTTTTTACAGCAGTTCTTTACAAAGCATTCTTTCTGCCTAATGCTCCAGGTTTTACAGTCTTGCCTTGAAATTTTAGTTTATTGCCTTGAATTTTAATTTAACAGAGCCTTTTTACAGAGGCATGGGAATCAGAATGTCCTTATACAAGCAGTACATTCCTTGTTTCCCAAGCCTGCCCAGCAGTCAGAACATCCCCCCACTTGGAAACTATAATTAGAGTAAGGGTTAACTGCATAGACTTACTGTCAAGTCATTTGTCATTCCGAAATTATAACAAAATCAGCAACTTATCTTCAGTTAGAATTTCTTACTTCTTTGTAAAGGTTTCTTCTATTAATTATAACATTGATTATGTTGCCACAAATTTCCCTGAAGATTATATCTGCAAGTTTTAAATTGCTGAAATAAGAAAACAGAGAGGATAACAAGAGCAATGCAAGGAATACACATCTTTCCTGCTGCCTGTTAGGTGGAAGCACATCTATTGACAATATGTCTTATGTAGTACCCTTTCAGGAGATTTAATATTTTAGCAAATGAGAAATTTAGAAGTTTTCAGATATTAAGCAAATGTCTCAGAATTTTTACTGTACCTTAAATAAAGATTACTTTTGTATCCATATTGACACTCTGAGGTGCTGAGCAAGGCGAGGTGGGGATGACTGAGTCGTGTTTCTCCCTCGTGAACATTTTCACACTAAACAGTGGAAGTGATGAAATTAAGGTTCCTCTACACCCTCCATCATGAATCCATCCCTGATTGAATGCTATTTTATTTTACAGTGTATGGATGTATTATAAAACAGTTTAAATTTGGAATTTTAACTGGTCCTGTTCAGATCCCCACATGAATGATGAGGAGTTCAGCTTCTCTCATCTCTGCTCTGAAAAGAAAAATGTTGTCCTCATTGCATTGAAGATTGCAAAAGTCTTGTATGAGGCAAAACCTTGCAAGTTGCAGAGAGCTTAGGATCATGCTTAGACTGTTGTTCTCACAAACCTGTCAACAGCATGGAAATGAGTAGCATCTAAAGGTAAAGGGAAAATTTCCAAATGGGAGACAAACCAAATACTGAACTTACTGCAGAGCAGTAGAGACCACTCCTTTATGTTAATCATCCCAATGATGGAAACAGCCCAGCCATTCCCTTGAAAGGAGTGCATAATTAATTCACTCCTGAGATCCCAAACAAAGTAGGATTCAATTTACTGTTACGTGTGCCTGCTGCAGCAGGAACGATCTATCTGAGCTACAACTGGAAAGAGTTAATTTGTAGATGAAGACAAAATGGGAAACACCAGCAAAGTAAACATTGGAGAATGAATAACAAAACCAGAGTGATTCTCCTGTGGATATGCTCACAACACCCCTCTTAAAGAAAATTACATGCAAAATACATCAAAAAGAAACACAACCTGAAGTTAATATTTTTCAGTGATAAGATAATAGTTATTTAAAGATTATAATACTGCATTTTTAGACACTGATACTTATTTGCACTTCAAGAAATGGAATGTGGATTTGGAAATAAGAAGTACCTGATGAAACAAACAATTAATTATCTTTTGTTTAAAACTATTATGAAAAACATAGGATTAACTATTGAGCTGGAAAAGGCATGATAACATGTACTTAGAGATTGAACCGAAGATAAAAAAGCAGTGACATTAAACTAAAGGATACTAAATTTAGATATAAATTATGTCAAAAACTAAGCATATTATTTACAAGTTAAGATCCCAAATCAATGCATCTAGGTATAGATTTATAATTAAATACAAGATTGTATAGATAATAGATCTTGAGCTTTGATAAAGGTGCTTAAAGATAAGAAACTGATATGCACGTTTAGGAAGCATATAGTGTAAAATTGGTGTACAACTCCATGGTCTTAATAAAGTTTAAGAAGGTTTAAACCTGGGATTCAATTAACCTATGGAACAAATAGTGATCAGGCTTTCAAACAGTAAAGATATTTGACAAAAAACCACAAACCTTTAATGGTTATGAAAACTTCAGATAGAATAGCAGACAAGTGCCACATGAGAAGAAATAGACTACATGTCTGTTTGGAGCTGTGCATATGGAGAGCTGATTTAAAGCCTAGGAGATCCATTCAAGGATCCTACAATTTCCTCAGAACTTATTTACATGCTTACTTCCATATGAAATTGGAAGTTCCCACTGGAAATTCTGTTTCCAACAACAATTCCCCCTTAGAGCAATTTCCAGACATATGTCTGCCATTCATATTTAAATCAATTAAAGCATGTTTTATTGATGCTATATAGCATTAATTAATCAGAATATAGGCAGTACATACAAAATCTGTTATGATGATGGGGTTACATTTAGTAAGCAGACTTGTACCCTTATCAGAAAATTAAATATTTGCTAAGTTTCTCAAGAAAACTACCACACTGTTGGCAGCAGTTCTTACTAACTCAAACTGCTATCTGAAGTGTTATTATATCTTAGTTTTAATTATTAAGTTCTCTACAGTTATATGAATCAGTACACCTACCTCATGAATATTAGCAAAAAATTTTCAGAGTTTTTGGATACACTAAATTTTGTTCCAAAAATCTTTATATTATGAAGTCAAAGGTCTCAGTTGTCTCTTCTAAGACTCCAGGGTAAAAGACAGCTCTACTAATGTTAAAAAAAAAAATAAAAAAAATATTCTAGAAGGTGTTGTTTAGCATCATCTGAAGTTTTCACTGGAGAGCAAAATCCTTATGATAAGGATATGGATATTTTCTTCTTTATTTTCCTGAACACGAAAACATCATTAATATTTTTATTATCTCCATGTAGTAGTTGACACATAGCACTGAATTTTGCTTAAAGACATCTCTTTTGATTTTCCTCATCCCCTAAAAAATTTTCCCTATAATTTCAACTCCGTCTATCAAAATTTATTCTTCAGACAAACTATTTTGTATTGATTACTCTTTCGTCCTTCTAAAATAGAATTTTTTTTCTAGTTGTTTCTTTACTTAGTTAGATGTGGGGAAATTGCCCCCTTTTTAACTATAAAATCTTAAGTTTCTGTATTCATTTTAATAAAAATTTCTAGCTCTTATTCCTGCTTTTTTTTCCTAAATCTGCCTTGGTCAACTTCACTTATAATTTCCCACAATTTTGAATTTTTCCTTCTTAAACTGATTGGACAGCCCACCAAACAATCAATGAAGAATAAAAGTTGCTTAACTGATGTGTTTTTGCAGGGCTGAATTTAATGCTCTGATCTGCAGTTCAAAGTTAGAGTCTCACCTAGTAAATTACTTTTGCTAAAATGCCACAGTTTTGGAAAAAAATCTCAAAATACCATACAGCCAGTTTAATTTTCAGTGATATTCATGGGTTTCAATGATTCTTAACAAGAACACACAATAAAATCTTAAAAGAAAATAAAATCACAGGGTTAAAGTATGGTGACCAGAAAACATTTTATATCTGTAAATTAGAAGGAACTTATTCTAGGAAAAGACATCAATACCCTTCTTATGCCTAATGCAATATTACTAGACTTCTAATAATGTAAACCTGCTTCTTTCACTTTCACTGTCCTTCTATCTCCAGTTATAAACAAATGTGGTTATTTTGCATCAAATGTCTCATAAAATTTGTGATAGGAGATGTTTTGTAACGCTGCCATTCAGCTGCTCAGTATGTAACACAGACATCAGAGAAGACATCACTCACTTCTCCCAGAAGGAGGGTTTCTCTCTTACCAGAGAAGATACATCTCATACCAAGTACCAAACGGCTGCATGTAATTGATCTGAACACAAATCAAACCCAAATTAACAACAGACTCAGATGCTATTTTGTTGTTTGTTTCTTTCGTTGTTTTCAAGTGAAACCCATTGTTTCATGGAGACCAGACCATTTATAAGGATTTACTCCTAGTGGGAAACTGATTGGACAGATTGACCGTTTTGTGGGCATAAAAGGTAGGGAGAGGTAGCTCAGCTTGCTAAAATTATGCTTGCTGTAAGAAGCTTCTGCCAGGTGCAGGTTCTAACACTTCTAGAGCTCCTTTAAGCAAGTTGTAGTGACCATTTGAGCTCAGTGTGAAATTCCCACTGGTGTCCAGACCTCCCAGTGTTCCTGTGGACTGGCTGCACTCAGACTTGATTCAAATCTACTGCCTCCTTTAACAAGAACCTTTCAGTCCCTGTCAAGAAGGTAGATACAGCTATCCCCTAATGTAGTCTAAATCTTCATGTGGACAGATCCAGACTGACTTTCAGCATCCCCATGCTCTGATAGCCTCTCTCTAGATCGTCTCACTTGCAAATTAAAACTGGAGTTAGACCTGGCAGGCAAAAGAAAAATCCTCAGCAATGCCTATATTCTGAATGAAAAAAGAGAAGACACCTGACAGATTGGTTGAGCTAAAAAAAATACCAATGAAATCAGGTATTTTAAAGAGAGTTCATGGACTTAAATTATGGTCTGATTCTGTACAAGAGCATTAAAATATAAAAGAGACACAATTAAGAAATTTGACCACCAGACTGATCATTTTGTATTTAGAAAGTCAACACAAATGTAATTTTAGGCATGAGAGACACAAAATTAAACCCCTCATTTAAATGGAATTTAATGCACTCTTATGAAACAAGCCAAGAGTATTACTACAATTAAATAAAGTCTGTTCCTCTGTACCTATTATAAAGTAAGCCATATACTCAGGAGAGTAAGAAAATACCAGTGGAGAAAACCTACTTGAAAAATGCACATTCCAGATCAGAGACAGTTTACAAATTAAAACAAAACAGAGAAATTAAGTAAAGGATGATGCATAAGTTAACAGTGCCTGGAGGCAGCCTTAGCTTTAATGCCAACAAATCATGCAGGTTTAATATAGTTATTCACTCCGGTGTTCAATAAAAAATGAGGTTACTGTAAGAATACCAAACATATCCTTAAAGAAACACACTCAGCAATAAGTCATATGAACTTTACACTGCAGTGTAGAGGTACAAATATATTATACATTTAAATAATGCATGTTTTCTCAGGATTTGGAACTTAGCTACAAGTTATGAAGTGGCAGTGGAAAGCTACTGTCAGTGAATTGAATTAGGACTTAAAATATAGACAGGACAGTCATGTCTGTGTCACTGTATTAGGAAAGTTATCACATGAATTCACTGAAATTGGTCATATCTTAAATATTTTGGAATAAAAAATTTACAGAAAATGATAATTTATTTTCAAGTAAAAAGATTTTTCTTTTAGGTTTCACCTTTTTATAAGGTAAAAATTAAATAAAGATGGCATAGTGAAGAATTAAGACAGAAAAAGAGAGAGAGAGCGAAAGAAAAAAGAGAGACAAAGAAAGAAAGAGATAAAGGAAAAGAGAGAGAAAGAAGGAGAAAGAGAAAGAGAGAGAAAGAAAGAGAAAGAGAGAGAGAGAGAGAGAAAAAGAAAGAAAGAGAGAGAAAAAGAAAGAGAGAAAGAGAGAGAGAGAAAGAGAGAGAGAGAAAGAGAGAAAGTGAGAAAGAGAGAGAGAAAGAGAGAAAGAGAGAGAAAGAGAGAGAGAGAGAGAAAGAGAGAGAGAGAGAGAGAGAGAGAGAGAGAGAGAGAGAGAGAGAAGAGAGAGAGAAGAAAGAGAAGGAAGAAAGAGAAGA